>NW_027282696.1:0-182500 GCF_046629955.1 Centroberyx affinis
TTCACCAAGCCCAAGAAGCTGATCCGGACGTCGGGCTCCGAGGCGCTGGGCTACGTGGACATCCGCACGCTGGCCGAGGGCATGTGCCGCTACGACCTGAACGAGGAGGACGTGGCCTGGCTGCACGTCATCAACGCAGAGTTCACCGAGATGGGTGAGTGGGGGGTGGTGGGCGGGGTCACACAAGTCACCGGACAACTGCTGGGAAGGTTTTGGGTTAGGGTTTGTCTGCCAACCAGCTGTCATTCAGAGCTCCTACTCCATTTAAAATATCACATTTGGATACGAAAATAGTGAAAGTGTCAGTTTATGAAAGGTGTTTTTCTGCCCTGTGGGTGAATCTTCCTTTTGTAATCTAATATCATAATGTAATGCAGTGTTTCATCTGTCGTTTTATGCAGCTGTGGTGCTTTAGGGCGATAATTCTAGTTTTTTTCCCCCCCATGTGTGTCACGATTTGGGTCTAGAAGCTACGTTTCAAGTTGAGGTTGTCGTGCTAAAAATGTCTTCTAATCATAACAAAATCATTTACTTTCAAAACATCTCGACTACAATTAACTTTAGTTTTAGATAAATGAACACGGAGGAAAACGGGGGGTAATGTAATTGATCCCAAGAGCATTAGTTCAATTCCTTAAACGCAAACCTTGAGTTGTTATGTTATTATTCTATTGAAATATATGAAGATGCTTTGGCTGAACGTGTCCGCCAGCTAGTGTATGATTTGTCGTTCTGTGCGGCTCCATGCAGCGGGTTAATTTCCTGTTATTCAAAACAGTCCGGACTGTCTGCACTGCTATTTCAGTAACACTAATGTTCTGGGAAAAAAAAATAAGTCTTTTCTTCCCCTTTACTACCTCACTTTTCATGTTTCTTTTCCCAGCACTTCTCTGATCTAATATATTATCAGTGCAGTGTGACTCTGACCCTCTCTTGTAATGTCAGTCAATGTAGGAATTTAAGCTCGTTCTGTCTGTGGCACTCGTTGTTGCTTTGGATAAAAGCTAAATGACTAAGAAAAACAACAAAGTACATTCTTCAAGTTGAATTTCCCCAGACATTGAAGCAGTTATTTTGCTTGAGTTATTAATCATTCGGTCTGAAGCTTGGAGCTGGAACTCGGGAAGTTGTAATCCTGTTATATCAGATGTATTGGATGGCACTGTCAGGCTGAATTAAGGAGTGATTGACCTGTTTCCAACCAATCAGAGAACATTGGTGCTGCTGTGTCATCTTGGGTTTGTCCTGCGTTTTGTTTCTGAAAAGACGAGAGAAATGTTTTGAGTCAGAGCAAGGCCAGAGCGCTGAATCACTTAGAAAATTGCCTGCTGACCACTGATGTAGTGACGTAGTTTAGTTTAATAATAACAGCAGTAATGGCACTAGTAGAAAAAAAAAAAAAAGCATCAGTCATGAGTGAAAACCGGGTTACATAACAACAAAGCAAACAAGGACAGATTGGCGAGAAGCGAGGTGGAAAAACATCGGTGTTGTTTCGCAGGCCTGCCGCCGCTGGACGAGATCACCATGGAGAGGGCGATGGAGGAGTTCGAGCGCCGCTGCCACGACAACATGACGCACGCCATGGAGACGGAGGAGGGGCTGGGCATCGAGTACGACGAGGACGTGGTGTGTGACGTGTGCCAGTCGCCGGACGGGGAGGACAACAACGAGATGGTGTTCTGCGACAAGTGCAACATCTGCGTCCACCAGGTCAGAGGCGCGAAGGAGCACACGGGCTCCTTTTTGACTTTACAGGAGAGAAAAAAAAACACAGTGTAATCATTTAGAATTCAAACAAAATAATTTATTGATGCAGTGGTTCTCAACGTGGGGTTCCGGGGACCACCGGGGGGTCCTTGAGTAGGGTCCGAGAGGGTCCCCAACAAACTGATGAATTGTTAACCTTCAGTGTTATTTCATTTGCAAGAAGTGAACACAATTAGAGAATGTGGAAGAATGACTGTTTTGATCATGGTTTCTCTGTTATCTCTCTACCTACAAGAGTTATGGACAAAATCATATCTAACAATTTGGGTCTGAGAGACAAAATCTCATCAAATGGGAGTCTGTGGCCCTAATGTGGACTAAATTAGGGGTCCTTGATATGAAAAAGGTTGAGAATCACTGGTGTAATATACCATTTTAAAGCTCTGAATGCAAATATCAAGAATGTATGAAATCAAAAACTATCTCCCACAATGTGCCTGTTTTTCCATGTTGGGTCACATTTATTCATTATTCTTACTTTTCCTTTTGCTATATATTGACTTGAACTTTGCGTACTTCCCTATTAGTTACTTCTAACGTTGGCGCTGTGGGAGCTTAAATTAATTTTACTGTTACACTCATTTTAAGTCACTTTGGATCAGAGCATCAGCTGAATACCTGAAATTCGACATGAACAGAAACTTGTAATGTGTCGATTTTTCGCGTTTAGTGTCTCAGTGATGTAGTTTCCTACTGTGGGATCAATAAAATAGCAGTTGTATTACCAATAATAAACCCACCACTTTGATAACAGTCAGAGTAAAAAAAATAATATGAAGAAATATAAACAAAGCATCGTGCAGAAGGAGTCAAGAGGCAGAGCTTTTTATCGTAACTTCACACGATGAAGGATGGTGGCTGAAATTAGACAAAAATGAACAAAATCTAAAGAGAAAAAACAAAGAGGAACAGAACTTGCACACTGCTCAGTAAATAACACACTGGATTTGTAGAAAATGATAGTGATAGTGTCTCACTTTTTCTGACAGGCCTGACGCTGTGGTAAAAAGCAAAATGAAAATGAAGTATCTTATGTTTCAGAGATCGGTTCTGGTGGTTTCATCTGACACACACACACACACACACACACACACACTTTCCCCTCTTTCTCACTCTCTCCCTCCTTCTCTCTCTGGGTTTGTCCGTTCATGCCGTATTGATTTCGGCTTGCTCTCTGGAAGCTGAGCCGCGTTGTTTGTTTGTGTTGTGGACGACAGGCGTGTTACGGCATCCAGAAGGTCCCCAAGGGCAGCTGGCTGTGCCGGATCTGCGCCCTCGGCATCCTGCCCAAGTGCCAGCTGTGTCCGAAGAAGGGCGGAGCCATGAAGCCGACCCGCAGCGGGACCAAGTGGGTCCATGTCAGCTGTGCCTTGTGGATTCCAGAGGTGAATACAGAACCTTTCACTTTAAAAACACCATCCAAACGCTACAGAATTTGTGTGTCGAGCAGCTTAACAGACAGCCAATCAGAAGCCTGCTTGATACAGAGTCATTTGTTTGCTTTGCTTGGTTCACCAGCAGAGAGTGTACGGTGGCCAGTAAGGACAAAAATCGTCAAACGTCAAAGACCGGATATAACTGAGGCATTCAGATGTTAACATCTGAAGAAGTTCCCAGTCAGTGTGGTGGTGATCCTTAACGATTTATACACTAAAGACAAATGTTCCTGCTGTCTGATACTTTTCGGACCCTGCAGCACTGCTGATGTTATTTTTATCTATAAAAAAGGATGCAGCGGGACGCATTCATTATAAAACATGCTTGACTTAATTCTAGATTCCATCCATCCATTGCTTTGATCATTTCAACAAATATGATAAAACACAATTGTTAATATATCTATAGTATCCATATTAGGGCTGAACAATCTAAATTTTATCGAAATCGCAATATGGCCTACTGCAATTTTCAAATCGCAGGAGGCGCAATATTTGAATACACACCATAATAATTTGAATACGTTTTTCAATGAAAATGAGAATAATGATGTAAAAATTATCATTCCCTCTAATATCGCAAATCATATCGCAATTGCAATATCAGTCAAAATATTCGCAATTAGATATTTTTTCAAAATCTTTCAGCCCAAATCCATATCTAGGTTTATGACTGAAATTTGTTTTTAGCTTTTGCTAAATGACAGAAAATTGGAGGAAATTGTAAACTTGTAAACCACAGATTTTTATATCAATATCATTTTTGTGATCAACTGTCTCAGGTTTGATTGTAAGCACAAACTTTCTGCATAAAAAGACTCTATAAATGTCTTCCTGTTCCCATTGCAGATCATTCACAACTCCGAACAATCTTTATGCCATGATATATTGATTTTATATTAAATTCTAACATGTGTGAGTAGTGTTGAGTCAAAAAACATAAAATCCAATACGACTGTTTAAAGAAGAGTGAGGTAGCGCATCTAAAATTGGGGAATAAACTGACTGGATGCAATACTCAGATTTAACATATTTATTGGTGCACACAGCATGAAACACTAACAGCTGTTTGCACTGTGAAACTCATCCAGACTGCGAAGCACCAACACTGTCAGGGTTGGGGGGCGACCTCCCAGACTGAACGTTTTCGGCACACATGGTGCTGTAAGACGGTTTGGAAGCAGGCGTCCACCACATGGCGTATGCTGTGTGTTATTTGCATTGCTAAGTCAGTCAACACCATCTGTGCTCATATTTGTCCAATCCCTCTGGTAGGTGAGCATCGGGAATCCAGAGAAGATGGAGCCGATCACCAACGTGTCCCACATTCCCAGCAACAGATGGGCTCTGATCTGCTGCCTATGTAAGGAGAAGACCGGAGCGTGCATACAGGTAGAGACTCAGATTACACACACACACGCACACACGCACACACACACAGACACACACAGAGCAGTGTCACTGCTGCACAAACAAATAACCGTTGATGACATTTACTGAGACGTGAAAAGCAAGGTGGGACCCGCTCTATATTAATAACACACAACAGCTCCTGTGTCACTGAGAAATGTCAACAAGCTCTCCAGTGTGATCGCAACAGACGATCCGTTGTATCTGTCACCTCTGTTACAAACAACTAAATGTGGGAAATGAGATTTTAATGATTTGACGGGTCAGTAAGGAGAGAGAGCTGACTGATCGGTGCATCGCTAATGAGGAGTAGAAATAGCAGTAGTAGTAACGGCAGTAGTAGTAGTAGTAATGGTAGTAATAGCAGCAGTAGTAATAATGTTAGCAGTAGTAGTAACAGTAGTAGTAGTAGTAGCAGCAGCTGTAGCAGCAGTTGCAGTATTAGTACCTTAGATTAGGCAAGGCAAGGCAGCTTTGTTTGTATAGCACATTTCATACACTGAGGCAATTCAAAGTGCTTTACAGAGTAATAAAAAATACAGTAAAGGTAAAAAATGTACAGTTAAAAAGTGCAAAAGTACAGACAAGAAATCCACAAGATAAAAGACTTAAAAAGTAAACTAGTGCAGTTCAAATCAAGTGAAATAGACAGATAAAAGAAAAGACAAAGAGGATTAGAAAAGTGCATTAAAATCACATTTAAAAGAAAATAAAAAAGATATAAATAAATATTACAGTGCAGATGAGTGTTGCCCTAGATTTCTTAAAAAGCCCTGGCGAACAGAAACGTTTTAAGCCCTGATTTAAAAGATTGTAAAGTGGAGTTCTGGAAGTTTGTTCCAGGCCTGAGGAGCATAAAGACTAAAAGCTGCTTCTCTCTAAACCATTAAGTGCTTTATAAACATGCAACAGAATTTTAAACTCAATTCTTTGGCACACAGGAAGCCAGTGCAGTGATCTCAGCACTGGTGTGATGTGGTCCATGTTCTTAGTCCTGGTTCAAACCCTGGCAGCAGCATTCTGGATGAGCTGCAGTTGTCTAATAGCTTTTTTAGAGAGACCTGTAAAGACACTGTTACAGCAGTCAAGCCTACTAAAAATAAATGCATGAACAAGTCTTTCAAGGTCCTGCTTGGACATGAATTCTTTAATTCTTGTGATATTTTTAAGGTGATAGTAGGCAGATTTTGATTAGACCTTACATTAGTTTTACATTAGTTTTATGTGTTGATAATGTCATTTTACCTGACAAATTATGTATTTTGTGTTTTATGTGAAGCACACTGAATTTGTCTTTAGTATGAAATGTGATATATAAAGTTTGCCTTGATGTCTATGCCATGCAGTAGCAGTTGTATTAGCAGTAATAGCTGCAGCAGTAGTAGAATGCCTTCCATGTCTCCAGTGATGGTGGGTGTCTACTGTTTTTAGAATTATGCATGAGGCATTGACTTTTGACTTTCTCAGTCTTGTGGAAATTCGGTCTTTAGGAACAGAGCAATTGAAAGAAATTTCATGTGTTAAATGTCTGAATGTCCGTCTTTGTTTGTTTTGCTCCTGCAGTGCTCAGCGAAGAACTGCCGGACCGCCTTCCACGTGACGTGCGGCCTCCACGCCAGCCTGGAGATGAACACTATCCTCACAGAGGAGGACGAGGTCAAGTTCAAGTCCTACTGCCCCAAACACTCGGGGCTGGAGGGGGGCGAGTCCAGGGACCGAGACTCGGGAGGCGAGGAGGAGAAGGAGGGCGTCGGGGACAAGAAGGGCAGGAGGCGGGGCAGGGTGAGAGGGGAGGAAGACGCCTCCTCCTCCTCCTCCTTCTCCTCCTCCGTCGCTCCCCAGCTCGCCGCCAGAAGCCCCGGCGACCCGGAGGGGATCAGCAGCCGCCAGCAGGAGGAGAAGAGGGTCAACCTCCGCAAGCTGAAGCTGCAGGAGCTGGAGGAGGACTTCTTCCAGTTCGTGGAGGCGGAGGAGGTGGCGGAGCAGCTGAAGCTGCCCCAGGAGGCCGTGGACTTCCTCTACCAGTACTGGAAGCTCAAACGCAAAGCCAACTTCAACCAGCCGCTCCTCACGCCCAAGAAGGACGAGGAGGAGAGTCTGGCGCGCCGCGAGCAGGAGGTGCTGCTCCGCCGCCTGCAGCTCTTCACGCACCTCCGCCAGGACCTGGAGAGGGTAGGTGTCCACTCTGCCCCCCCACCCCCCCACCCCCGACCCACAAGAGCAGAGGGAGGGGCAGAGGCCAGGTGGTGCAGGACAGAGATATCAAGAAATGAGGATGAAAGCCTGCTGACCTGCCATCTTCCTACACAGCAACAGTTTTAATAAATACTGAGAGTAGTGGAAAAAAAACCTTGTGCTTGTTTATAGCATCTTATTGTTAAGGATATCATTACTGTTAGATATTTTTATAGCACTTTTAAAAACTAAGCTTTACAGTTACCCAAAAATCAAAGCATAGTAAATGTAAAGCATCAGTTAAGACAACAACAAAAAGTAGTTAGTACAAAAAAAAATAAGTTGAAGAAAAAAGTAAATGAGACAAGATTTCCTGTGTAACAAAGTAAAAAGCAACAGTTTAAGTTCAGTCTGTAAAGCTGTTGGAAGAAGTGATTTAGAAGATGAAAAACCAGCAGTATATAAAAAGTGATCTGCAAAATCCCAAAATATATTTCACACAGATATGATCAGAATATAAAAAGTAGAATTTAAAAGAGAAAGCTATAAAGTACTCCTTACGTTTGAACTTACTGAAGAAGCAGGAGAGCTTTTTGATTATTGATATCCATAGTAAGATGGATAATTTTACTAAGTGTGGCAGACTCATATTACAACTTTTTCTTTAACTAATTACCATTAAATACTAACTATCAGGCACCACATTTGTGATTACAGTGAAGTATTAATCTGTCCATTTGGTGACGCCTGCTGTAGTTTTTCAATAGTTTTCTCAGTTGATTAGTTAATCTGTTGAACATGAGTCTGTTAGTCTGGGCCACTATCCTCCATCTCTGTACTGTTAAGTAGAGTTCAATAATGCCATGAGTTCTTCTGTTGGTGGATGTTCAGTTACTACTAACATAGTCAGTGGTGGAATGTAACTTAGTGCATTTACTCAAATACTGTACCTAAGTACAATTTAGAGGTACTTGTACTTTACATGAGTATTTCCATTTCATGCTACTTTATACTTCTACTCCACTACATTTCAGAGGGAAATATTGTACTTTTTACTCCACTACATTTATTTGACAGCTTTAGTTACTAGTTACTTTGCAGATTTAGATTATTCATACAAATTATAAATCAACTAATAAATTATGATATATTTTTAAAGGTTAAGCTACCCAGCAGTATATAAAGTAATTAAAATGAGCTCCACCTTTACCAGCTGCAACATTAAAGTGATGAACACATTAATGCATCAATAATTATAGTCCAATAACATGATATATATGATTCTGAAATGGGCCATTCTGCATAATGACTACTTTTACTTTTGCTACTTTAAGTATATTTTGATGCGATTACTTTTGTACTTTGACTTAAGTAAG
Source organism: Centroberyx affinis (assembly GCF_046629955.1). Classification (NCBI taxonomy): domain Eukaryota; kingdom Metazoa; phylum Chordata; class Actinopteri; order Beryciformes; family Berycidae; genus Centroberyx; species Centroberyx affinis. The sequence continues at coordinate 8,168 of NW_027282696.1, forward strand.
ATTTTGAATGCAGGACTTTTGCTTGTAACAAAGTATTTTTACACTGTGGTATTGCTACTTTTAAGTCAAAGATCTGAATACTTCTTCCACCACTGAACATAGTTCTGAATGTTTATGTACGGCACTGCTCTGTCTGAGGAATCTTCCAGGTTCACAGTCTTTCCTAGTCCTAGAATAGGAAATTTCTTTGAACTAAGCTCTCCATCTTGATCTGTGTTCCAGGGATTTGATTTCTCAGTTTTGGTTTTTGGTCACGTTACGCCCGGCCAGTTCAAATAGGAGACGCTCTCTCCTGCTTTCTGTCTTCCTGGTCACATGCTTGGTTCTGATCAGTGTTGAGCTGGTATAAGGAGCGGCGGTTGTGGGATCCCAAAACTTAACATTCAGTCTTGTGGAGGTTTCGTGGGTCTAACTGAACTAAACATCTGTGATGAGAGCTGCCCAGTTAATAGCTGCAGTCACACGCTCACTTTCACCCACCCAGTTACCTCAGATCATATGTATTCATTTTCCACTCTCCTGACCTTCAGGTCCGTAACCTGACCTACATGGTGACTCGCCGGGAGAAGATGAAGCGCTCGCTGTGGAGAGTCCAGGAGCAAATCTTCCAGCACCAAGTCAGACTGCTGGACCACGAGCTGCTCACCGGTGAGTGGAGGGACACGACTTTACCTTGGTGACAGAACACAGCGTAACACAGGCCATTCAGTGGACGGTTTTATCAAGAGAGTTACAGTCAGGATCAGAAATGACCACCAGCCACCAACCAAATGCTGGTAAATGTTTGCTGTGGCTGACAGGCTTTGTTACTTTGACACTTTAGCATGTAACAACATAACATTCGGTCATGTTCTAGTCACTTGTTTGTGTTTTACTTGTCTGTGACTGATGCAAAATGATGAGTTTCTGAGTTTTTTTGAGCAGTATACTCCCATTTTTGATTGACCTATTCACAGTAGAAATTCCTGATTTCCCTGCCTCTTAACATCCCTACATGCCATTTTTGGTCTAGATTAGGGCTGCAACTAACAATTATTTTCATTGTCGATTAATCTGTCGATTATTTTCTCGATTAATCGATTAGTTGTTTGGTCTATAAAATGTCAGAAAATGGTGAAAAATGTGGATCAGTGTTTCCCAAAGCCCAAGATGACGTCCTCAAATGTCTTGTTTTGTCCACAACCCAAAGATATTCAGTTTACTGTCATAGAGGAGTAAAGAAACCAGAAAATATTCACATTTAAGAAGCTGGAATCAGAGAAAACTTAAAAAATTACTCAAACTGATTAATCGATTATCAAAATAGTTGGTGATTAATTTAATAGTTGACAACTAATCAATTAATCGTTGCAGCTCTAATTTCCTTGCCATGTTCCCTGAATGTGTGCTGCAGCTGAGAGCAGCTTTGTCTAATCTGTCTCCTGCTGAATCCTGTCTCTCTCTGTTGCAGGCGATCCCTCAGCGAAGGATCTGGAGAAGCTGTTCTCCCTGAGCTGGTTGTCCACACAGAGCTCGTCTCGCTCCCCGTGGGGCCACTCCGGCCTGAAGAGCAAACGAAGCTCCTTGAAGCAGGAGAAGAGGAAAAGCAGCCACAGAAAAGGCCTTCCTGACTCGCCACACACACACAGTAAGAGGGACAGTTTCAGCAAACCGCTGGAAACGATGGACAGCGACGGCGTCCGGATCAAAGAGCCCGGGTCCGTCGAGGCGGCGAGCTTCACCAGAGCTCAGATCTTTGAGGAAAACCCGGGGTTTCAGTACCCGAGGCTTCAGAAGCCGGAGGTCGGTCAGGAAACGAACCACGTCAAGCCGCACAAGCCCGAGAGCAGGAGAGGGCCGAGGAGGGAGGAGCAGGAGGAGGGCCGGGACGACGCGGCGCTGAGCCGGCGGAAACGAGAGAACGACCAGGAGCAGGAGGAGAGGAGGAGGAAGAGGAGGAGCGGCCTCACGGAAAGCTCTCCCGTCCTGACGAAGAACAAGCCGGGGTCCAAACACATCGAGAAGACGGTGTCCATCAGGCTGGTCGACATCAGATCCTCCGACTCCGACGACTACTTCTCCGCCGCAGGAATGGCCAAAAAAAGCCAAGTCTCTCTGGACTCTGCAGCCAACACTAAACTCAACAGGACCGGCGTGGTCCCAGACTCCGCCCCCGCTGCCGCCGCCGCCGCCGCCAAACCCAACGGCTGGCTGAGAAAATCCCACGCCGCCCAGACCAACGGCTCCCACGCATCCAACGGGCCCGTGGGCAGCCATCTTAAAAACTGGGGGAAGTTCAGGATCCCCAAGAGGAGCGAGAGGCCGGCGACGGCGCCGGAGGAGCAGGAGGCGCCGGAGGAGCCGGAGCCGCGCAAGCCGCTCCTCCGGCCTCTGACCAACACGCCGGAGCCGTCGTATCCGAGGACGCGGCTCCGCACCGGGACCGAGAGCGACGCCTTCGCCCCCGACGCCAAGCCGGCCGACGGCGAGGTGGAGCCCTGCCTGAAGCGCTGCCACTCCCACCAGCTGAGGGGCGACGCGTCCCTCGGCCGCCGCTACGGCTCTGACATCATCCGGCGAGGCGTGCTGGCCTCCTGATGCCGCGGCGGGGGCGGAGCCACACTGAAATAAGCTGCACTGTGTCGGTCGGTCGGAACAGAACGATGGTCTCTCTCTCTCTCTCTCTCTTTGTATCTTTATTTTTCTCGAAAAATCATTGAAATGCCTAGATTGAAACAGAGCTGATATTTATTTTTTATTTGTAACATATGTAAAATTTGGGAAATATTTTACTTTTTACTTTTATTTTCAGCTAGTTTTTATTTTTCCTTGAAGTAGAAAGATGTCAAGTTGCCACTTAACTCTTGCTCAGCTATTTACAAGCAAAAGCTTCAACTAGGAAAAAGTTGTGATTGTTGCTTGGGACCATAAGCTTGCGATGTAATTTGTTTTTGACATAGTATTACACTTGGCCATGAGTCAGTTGCACTTAGTAGGAAAAGCTAAAACACAGATTCTTCATGCTGTTACCGCAATAGGACTCCGCTTTTTATCAAGCTTCCTTCAGACGTCGACAGTTTAGAGAAGTATTATGAAACAAGAAACACTGCACAGCTTTTATCGTTATTTAAACGCCAGCTTCCGTCAGTCTATATCCAAACCTCATTAGGCTGTGATTGTTGCCCTTCATGAATTTACCAACGGGGAATTTTTCAAAAAGGAATTAACGAATGACGTTTTAGTTGTCATCAGCACTTAAGTGTAATTGAACTGCGATATCGTATCCATCATGTGCCTATCTTTTATTTGAAGCGTTTGCACTAAGAGAGGACGGCACAGGTTTGAGGTATGAGTAGAGTTATTTTTACACTGAAAAAAGCATTTTGTACCTTCGGCCGCTGCTGTACTACTGTTATGCAAAATGAATCTTGTTTTGTCTTGTCTTAAAGAGGAATAAAATTCTGGAGGATTTGAGGCGGCACCATTTGATCCGTTTTGTGTCTGATGATGTAAATGCAGTCATGTGACCTGAAGGTTGCCAGTTTGTATCCCCCCCCCCCCACAGACGGGCTGAAAAAAGGTGAACTTGAGCGAGGTGCTTATGCTGCGTTCAAGGAAACTGGGAACTTGGAATCTCTAACTTCCCAGAGTGTAGGGAACAATATGGACGCCTGAAGTAAAGCTGTGTTTTTTTGGCTGCTTTCCATGCAGCAAGTATCCAACTGCATTAATCAATCTTAAAATATGCCATGCACAAACAGAAACTTGAAAGTATTGAAAAGCCATGCTCTTATTTTTGGTTCTTACCATTCATAATCTAATACTTCCATGTTGATTTAAATTAACGCAACACCACAGAACGAGTGTCCCAACTTTCCCAGTAGAAATTAGGAGTTGGAGGGCAATTCAAATGGATTTTTCCTATTCTGAGCTAGCAAGTTTCCAAGTTCCCAGTGTGTCTTGAACGCAGCGTTAACGCCCAGCTGTCCCAGTGGAGTTCCCAGTGACTGACAGCAGAGGGCCTGGGTGCACTGAGCGTCTCCCGGTGTGAATGTGAAGCAGGGTGCTCCTGAAAAAAGAGCCTCCATGTTCAGTCGACTTTCCCCAGCTAAAAAAACGTTAAATCAATATTCTGTCAATTCCTTAAAAATATATAAATATAATAGCCTAAAAATGTTCAAAATCTAATATTGATCAAACCCATTTTGGTAGGATGTTTTATATTTCTATCATGTGTAAATAGGGGGAATAGAGTAAGAATGTATCCTAAGTGGGACATCATCACCAGCTACCAGCCTAAAGATGGTAAATTTTGGCTGAGGATGATGAATTTCCTCTTCTATCAGACAATTTGACCAACCATCATTTGGAGAAAAAAAAAAAAATACTGTGACTGGTCAGTTTTGGGTTGAACCAGCCACTGTGCCATTAGGGCTGCAACTAACGATCATTTTCCTTGTCGATTATTTTCTCGATTTATGGATTAGTTGTTTGGTCTATAAAATGTCAGAAAATGGTGAAAAATGTGGATCAATGTTTCCCAAAGCCCAAGATGACGTCCTCAAATGTCTTGTTTTGTCCACAACCCAAAGATATTCAGTTTACTGTCATAGAGGAGGAAAGAAACCAGAAAATATTCACATTTAAGAAGCTGGAATCAGAGAATTTTGACTTATTTTTCTTTAAAAAATTACTCAAACCGATTAATCAAGTATCAAAATAGTTGTCAATTAATTGAATAGTTGAAAAACTAATCGATTAATCGTTGCAGCTCTATGTGCCATTAACAGTGTCAAGCCCTGAATGTATCCTCAATAAAACCTAAAGTGTCAAGTTTCATCACCTTAAACCTAAGACTTTTAAGACCATTTTAATGCCAGTTAGAGTCAAATAGTCTGATCTCACTACTGAAATGAAAAAAAATGAAAGTGTAGTCCTGTCAGAATCAGCTAATTTCTAATAAAGGTTTGAGTGACCGGGCTGATTTTGCATCAAGAAACCTCTCAAGACCTCCGACACTGAATTTAACAATACTCAAGGACTATTGAGGCTTTGCATTTATAATTTAGATGAGACTTTTCCAGGAGCTGCAGACAGAGTGGAGAGGACAGGACCTCTTGGCATTGGTGATAAACAGTTAATCTTGGATTCTGATAATAAAAAGGCCACCAGGCTGCAGGCAGGAGATGCATGTTTGAACACTTTTTATTGCACGATTCAACAGATTGTGAAATCCTGCACAAAAGTATATCAGCACTGCATCGCATCGGGAAAAAAAACAAAAACATACAATCAAGAAAATTGTATGATATTTACAATAGATGCATCACTATTACCACTTATACATTATGTACATATTAGTCTCTGGTTTACTATGACAGTAGTTACAGAATGAAACCCCTAAGCACACATTACACTTCAGCTCTACAGGGAATTACAGTGCTTACAAAAATAACTGGCTTGACTACATTCACTCATCACAATCAAGGTTAGGATGAAGATATATAGGAAGTCGAAGTTCAAAATACTTGTACGAGACTCGCTGCACCTCTGGAACGGACGTGTGTCCCGCTCATGCCTTGGGAAATTAAAATACTAAAAAAAAAAAAAAAAAAAAAGGTGCAATTATAAAAACGTTCTCCTGTTGGGTCTGTACAGCTCAAAAACAAATCTAGTTTTTAAACTTGAACGGGCAATGACACGTTGAGAAAGAGAATGAGGGAAAAAAAAAAAACAGACCCCAAGAACAATAAAGACAAAAACACGATACAAGCCGTCTGGACCGATTCAGATTCCAACATGAATTAAGTTTACAAACAAACAAAAAAAAAAAAAGACTACAAAAGGCACAGCCACAAGTTGCGTCTGTTGTCTCAATGTTGCTGGAAGAAAACCTTTTAACTCATTACTGACCGCTGGGTTTTATTACCTGGCTGGTAGAGCTGAACTGTACTTCAATGTTACCCAAGTATCACCACACCGAACCCTTAGGAGAGAAGATTTCTGGAAATATAAAGCATCATCATCTATGTTTGATGCAGGGAAGCACCTGGTGTTGGGAGCAGATCCTTGAATCCATGTTTTAAATACAAGACAGCAGCATTGGTGGCGTTCAAATAGGCAAACGGATGCATTCAAAAGCCACATTTTACTAGCAGAATGAAGTGAAAATGCGTCTCCAAATTGTGAACTTGTCAGCATGGTGGTCAAGCTAAAAACAAGGCTGTTTGTTTTTTTTGTCCATCCAAAGGGTTTTTTAAAAGGGTTTCACAAGCCCAAAAAAGGTTGGAGAATTTACTTCATCCATAAAAAGGAATCATGTAATCCTTCAAGTATAGCTAAAAGCACCCAAAATGTTTCCCATGACCACAGTGAAAAGCAGACCGGCCTTTGTGCCGTTAAACCTGCATCTGAAATGTTTTCTGTGGTATGGTGGTACTTGGTCTGGTTCGGGGTCAAAGGTCAAACCTCAGCCGCTGCGACGTTCACTCACTGAACTCGAGATGTCAACAAAGCCTGAAGAGTGAATTCATTCATAAAAAAAAAAACTAGCCAGGCCGCATAAACAACCAGCAAGTCAGTCTCACCGCTGATATCTTGATTTCAGACACTAAAGGGCGGCTTCAGCGGAAAGTGAAAACAGCACCTTAAGGATTTTGACTCCAAAAAAAAAAAAAAAAAAAGTTCAAGAGAATCACTCCTATTCCTTCATTTATCTTCTCGTTTGGCGCCGAGCGGATGGCGGCGCGACCTCTGACCCCCGCCCGAAACGCCCCAGTAGTGTTTTTTTTTTTGTTTTGTTTTTTTAAACATCAGACGGCGGTTTGAAGAGCCAGGAGAGAAAACAAGAACCCCTCCTCTCTAGAGATGGGAGGAAGATTTCAGCGGCGTACTTTTTTTTTTTTTTTTTTTTTAAATACTTTTCCCTCATCCCCTCATCCTCTGGACAGGTAGGTAGATTAACGGTTTTGCGGCGCCATCATCCAGCGTCCGGATACAAGAATCATTCAAATCTAGAAAGTAAAACTGAGATAAAAACAAAAAAACAAAGCCAAAAAAAAAAAACAGGTTGTAAAATAGTAAAACACGTACTTGTCTACAGTTAAATGTAACCTATGGCTACGAAAAAGAATAAAGACAGGTCATTCAAGGCCTACCCATAGTGTCTTGATGTTTAATGTCATTACTTCTCACATATATATATATATATAAAAATAAAAAAACAAAAACAAACGATTTGGCAACCTGTTTGAAGTTTTACACTATTCCAGTAATAATTTTGGTCTTTGATATACACACATATATAGATATAGCTATAAAACTCTGCTGTTCAAGGTCATCCGTGTTGTGGGGGGGGGGGAGGGAGAGGGAGAGGGTGTGTGTGTGAGAGAGTGAGTGAGTGAGTGTGTGTGTGTGTGTGTGTGTGTGTGTGTGTAAGAGAGTGAACCGAGATTCAAGTGTGCAGACAGTAATGCTGCTGTCAGGAAGAGGTGAGTTCACACCCGCCACCGGCCAAACGCTGCTCAGTTTTAGCTCCGTTTTTTGTATACTGGGAAGGAAAAAACAAAACAAAATGGAGTTTGGCAGATGGGAAACCAAAATAAAAACAAACAACCGGCTGCTGAATTTTGGAATCCACTCGCCGATGTCTCCTGACCTGCGCTCGCTCTGCTGCGTTGTGCTTTTACCACAGATGGTTCGTCTCAGTGCAGACACGTAAACAGAAATACCCGAAGAGGAAAGAGTACAAAACAAATACATGAAAAAGGGGAAAAAAAAAACAACAAAAAAAAACAAACAAACAAAAAAGTCTGAGCGGCGTGCTGGACCCGATCCCCGGGCCTCTTGGCACATGAGATCAGCGGCTTTTCCCTGATGAGGAAGAGAGATACAGTGCCTTGGTTTTTTGCGAGATAAGACATAACTATTTATTTTTGTTCGTAAGTGGGAGGGGGGGTGGGGGGGGGGGAAGCGGGTGTCGGAGTTCAGTTTGGTCTCTAGGCCCTCTGAGGGGGTCAAAGGTCGCTCTAGGCCTCGGCCGCTTTCCTCTTGGAGCCCTTGGTTTTTGCCTCGGCTGCCTCCGTCTTCCTGGAGCCTTTGGAGGGACGGGCGGCGGCGGCGGTGGTGGTTGTTGTCGTCGTGTCCAAGGCGGCGGCGGTGGCGGCGGCGGTGGCGGCCCGGTCCTGGTCCTCCTCCGCTCCCTCCGGCTCTTCGTGCTCCAGGCAGCACAGCTGTCCGGTGGGGGGCCAGGGCCGCAGCGCCCCCTCCTGGTGGGCCTTACAGAAGGAGTTGGGGCAGAGCTGGCAGAACGCCTCCGAGTTTTTCCCGCAGACGTCGCAGTGGTGCCAGGGGCAATCCCAACGCCCTGACACACACACACACACACACACAGAAACACACACACACACACACAGACAGACACACAGAGAGAGAGAGAGAGACATAAGATTAAAGACGGCAGAGCCAAGTCACAAACAAGCCAAGAAAACGCCCAGAGACAGAGACACACCCAAGGGAGGGGTGGAGGGAAAAAACAAAAACTAAAATAAATGAGAAATAACAACAAATAGAAATAGAATAATAGAAACAACAAAAGAGCTAATAAAAAATAAATAAAAGCATTTTACACCTTACACAACTTAAAAAGAAAAAGCATTACACATGGTAATATAAACAAAATTTGCATGAGGTTGCATGAATTTGACTGAGGTTGTGAAGGGCATCAACTAACTGGGTGGGCAGAGGGTCTCTCCATACACACACAAAATAAAAAAATAAAAAATAAAATCAGCTTTTTGAAATCATATGGATACAAAAACCTCCTAAACAAGGTATTGGGTGCTGTGCAGAATCACTCACTTCTTTCTTTAAAAATGCAGAAAGTTTATGCAGAATATCTATCTGCATTTATCACTACTTTACAAGTCTGCTGTTGTCATCCTAGTTGCTCATTATATTCAAACAGAGCCAATTGTAAGCTTTGGTGCTGTGTGTCGTCTAGTGTCTCTCACCGAAGGGTCTCTTGGTGAGGTCCAGGCAGGACAGGTGGTAAGCCTTGGTGCAGGTCTTCTTGTCGCAGAGCACCAGCTGCCCTCCGTCCCCGCAGCGGAAACACTCGTCCTCCGACTTCTTCTTTCCCTCGCTCCGCTTCTTTTTCAGCTTCTTCTTCAGCTTCTTCCCTTTTGGCTCGGCGGTTTGGCCGTTTGAGTTCTGTGGATGAGACGCACGTCAAAACCCGCTGAGAGAGCTGAAACATTTTCTGACCATCAAACTCCATTGTGGCTGCTGGAAATGTCACCAGGAATAAGAAAAAACACACCACAAAATGGACCAAGGAATTCAAGGTACATCACTAATAGCTGTGTTTAAATGTTTTAGGCAAGATATTTCCTTGAAGTGTTGTATTTTTATATTTACTGTTCCACTATTCAGAGATTTAGAAGTGGTCCAAGAGTGAGAGATTCACATCCCCTAGTATATACTGTGACACTTGATAATAGGCACAAGTGTCACCAAGACAAAATTACAGTGGAATTGAATGCATGTTTGTGATTACAGTGATTCTGAAACGTTTTTTAATGCTCAGGATTCTCACTTTAGGTCGATCGCCCAGAAACCCGCTGCAGTTGGGAGCGCCGCAGCGACAGACGGTCTTCTCGTTACCGAGGCAGTCCAGGTTGTAGTTAAAGGTGAGCTCCGTCCCTGCAAAACACACAAAAGATACAGTATTTAGGAAAATCATAAAGGCATTCATCAGGTGGGACTCGCCTTAAAACATGTCTTAAACCAACAACACTGCAAAAGTGTCCCTGTCCTCTTGTATTTTGTCTTAAATTATTCTTAAAACAGGTGGAAGAAATCTGTCAACGGGGATGAAATGATGCACTTGATTTTCAATTTTCTTCACTTGATGTTGAGTTGTAGAAGTTGAAAGTGAAATTCTCATCTCCCTGGCAGATTACCAGACCCAACCTGGATAATAAAGCCTCTCAGCCTCATTTGGTTTTGGTTGGGGTTTCCCATCATGCTCCTCTCACCTGCTGGGATGTCGCAGACGGCGAACAGGCCGACCCGGGTGTCTCCGTTCACCGTCCACTTCTGGGTCTCACAGTTGGGCTGGCAGCTGTGGTTCATGAAGCGAGAGTAGTTTCCCTTCGGACCGGCGTCGATGATACGATCCTAAAAAACAAAATGTTTCAGTTCAACCAGATTTGTAAACACAACGTATTCTCAGTCACAGTATTATATACAAACAATATCACAATTTACATACTCATTTATAAAGTAAAAATACCAAACATTTGCTGTTTACAGCTTCACAAATGCTAAGATTTGCTGCTTTTCTCCGTTTCATATCATATCATTATAAAATGGCTGCTGGTCAGACTAAGTAAGCAATTTTAAGAATCACTTTGGGCTATTTTATAGACAACATTTATAGCATTGAGAACAAATCCATTTGCACGGACTCAGTTGTTCAGCAGGCCGTGGTCTACAGCTGAAGTTGTATCTGTGGTATCGACTACTGTAACGTCACAGCTGACTGCAGTGCAACATTCCCAATGCAATACCATTTAGTTTCTGTAGCTCCCAGTGGGAACGGCACCGCTGCTGAGAAAACAGCACCATGACCCACTGTGGAGCAAAGTAACCTTTCACCAGCCACAAGAAAAGATAACACACTGGGCAGGTTTTTAAGATTTTACAGCCTTTATCCCTGGAAGGGGTTTTGCTGAGCACATTTGCTCTTTTTCCAGCAACCTGTTTCACATTCATAACAGTTATACAGAACTAGAAGCCGCTCAATATAACCAGTCTTCTACTGGTGGCCGCTCCACTGGTGCAACTGGTAAGCACTGGACTAAAAGCACGTGGTCGGCACTGACCTTGTCGATGGTGAGCATGTAGAAGTGGGTGATGTTGTTTTCCTGGGCGTACTTGATCCTGGCTCTGCACTCCTCCTCGTCGATCAGCTCTCCGATGTACTCGTTCACAAACTCGCCCTGCGTGAGAAACGCCGCTCCATCAGACCACAGACTGGGGTTTTCATAACACTAACCCTAACACGGTTTTACCCTTCAGTACTACAGCAAATATTACAAAGTTAAGACCAATGGAAACTAGTTGTTGATTTATTGTGATTACACAACGGTTACCAACAAAATAAAAGATATAATCAAAATGTATTCATATTGTGGGGCAATTCGCTCTCAAAATAAAAAAACTTTTTGTTAGCGTTATCTCAGTTTCCCTGGAAATACATGGGGTCTGACTAACAACTGGAAAACAATGAGTCACGTCAGTAGACTCCTATGTAATGGAACCTAGTTTACTACTCCAGCAAGTAGGCGGAGCCTTAGTAACGACCTAGCAACAGAGACGATTTCTAGTCCCTGTTGAGTCAGCCAGCCAACTTGAGCTAATGCTTTCTAGAGATCATGGGATTTCCCAAACTGAATAAATACCACACATATAAACACAAAACTGCCTTGCTAGCTCAATCTTGTTGTAATTAAGATATCTGCTGAAAAAAATAATTTTTCCATGGACAGATTTAGCTACTACGTCCGCGAACTTCACATGTATTTTTAAGCTAGTAGCGCTGTGTCACCGACTCACCGGCACAGCTGATGGAGGATGCAGAGCGTCTGGTAACATCAAGGCTGAACAGTTATATTTAAATATATTGTATAATAATATATGGCGGAGTAATATTTAGTGATGAGCATGGCTAGGTGTGCTGTCATGCTGATTTGATCACGTTCTAAATGTCTAGTTGACCAATCAGATTGCTTGGTCGGAACTACCTGTTGTATAATAAGATTTCACAGATCAGAAGTAGTCCTTGATATTCAAAAAGTTAATTGTGCGTTCTTCATTAAAATGTCCTCAATCCAACTTGTCAAGAAGTAATTTTGCCTGTTCTCAATTTCCAAAATGGAGAAATGGGTTAAAAAAATAAAACATAAAAAAAAAAAATCCTGAATGGCAGTGGTGACAGCAGATCCCAAAGGCAGCAAAGGTCAGAGGTTGATTTCTACTGGACATCTATGGAGGCTGGTACAGCTGATAATGCTAACATGCAAATCAGCATATGACATCATCTGGCCCTCATGACTGTAACATCAAAGACCCGTTTTAAAGCAGGACATCCCCCCCCCCACCCACCCTGCTCCTCTCCTCACCTTCTTGATGTCCCGGAGCGACACCAGGCCCCAGCCCTTGCCGGCCGTCTTGATGATCTTGGTCTCTGGATAGAGGCGCTTGGTGAAGTCCTGGTTGCAGCAGCGCTCCCCGCTGGGACACACCTGAGGGTGGCACTCGTACAGCAGCATGCGGTTCAGACACTCGGACTCGAAGCCGCACGGCCTCTCGTCCGTCGGCTTGCAGTTACACTTGGGGATCTCGGAGATGTCGGCCGTGTAAACCTGAACCTTACCGCACGGCTTGTTCACCTGGAGGGAAAAAACACAAACAAACAAACATAAGACATCAACACAAGACGTCAATAATTCCATAAGAGAAGAATTTATGGTAACACTTTATAATAACCATCATTAATAAATGGTAAATTGATAGTTAATTAAACTTTAGTTAAGTTATTTTACTGTTAACAAACAATGAAATGATCATTAATAATGTTTACTAATTATTAGTAATGCTATAATTTATGTTATTTTATCATTAGTTTGTGTAATATAAAATCATTTGTTTATAAATGATATATTGTATCATAGCTTTTTACCCTTTTTACCATCTCTTATCAGCTATGATACAATGATCATTTCATTGTTTGTTAACAGTAAAATAACTGTTAACTAAAGTCGAATTAACTATCAATTTACCATTTATTAATGATGGTTATTATAAAGTGTTACCGAATTTATTTTCAAAATGTTATATATCCATTTAAAAAAAAAAAAACAACAACTTAAAATTGCTTACTAAGTCTGAATAGCAGCCAAAAAACCCAAATATTCATTATATAATGATATGCAACAGAGGAAAGTACCATCATTTTAATTTTGAATTACTGTATGATGATTGTGTCACTTCTTTCAAAAGCTACATCACATTTTTCAAACAAAACTCTCCAAATGTACTAATAGGGTAAAAATGAACGGTTTGCATCTTTCAAAATGAATTGGTGACCAAAGTGACGATGGATGTGGTGAGATTTCAGACCTTGATAAATTTATATGGGGGCGGCTTTCGGTTGTTTTCTTGCGCTTCCTTGGCTTCTCGTTTCATTTTTATCTCCTTGAATCGAGCTTCAGCCTCCAACAGAGCTGTGGAAACAAAGATTGCAACGGCTCAGTACATTTTTCTTCGGTACATCAAAGAAAATCGCTGGATGCCCACACATTTTACACACATTTTTTTTTTTTTTTTAGACTTTTGTTGTTGTTTGCTGCACTTGAAGACTTTGGACTGATCAAGATTTTATATTATATACGCAGATATTGCACGGGTAATATGGCTTTAAACTAGGCTATATTACTAAAGCTGAAGATTCCTCTTAACATACAGCTAAACATTATTCTAAATGACAAATATCACAATACCGGGCGTTTCAAAAGTATATATGCATGTTTATATACATTATTAATACTATACGGTAGGCATTCCTCTTTTCCAGGGACTTCTATCATTTACTGACTATTGCATGTTGAATTATTTTGTTAAAACGACTAAGTAAGTTAAAATTGACTACAATTATAATGATTTCAGATCAACTTTCCTAACCTTAAACAGTACTGTGAAAACTGCAAGTGTCCAAGGAAAGCGTTGTTTCTCTTTTATCTTATGTAGCAGTAGTGCATGGGTATAATTTTAGTTTCGCTTCCACATTTAATCCAAGTTAATCCAACTCACTAATATTAAACATTAAGACTAGACTTCTTTATGTTTTAGGTGGGAATTCAGCTAAATTAAAGGCATCTTATTTTCCCCATCTTCTCTCACAGTGGTGCTACTATTCTTCTTCTTGTGGAGCGCCACTCCTGCTGAAGCTTACTGCTGTACCAACAAACACAAGGGTCTGAACGGACTGAAGGATGTGCTCTAGATCTTCACCGTTCTTAAAGACTTTCCCAATCCCGGTCCTCTGGTGCTTGCTGCCCCGGTCTCCCTCCATGTAGGGGAAGACTCGGCCCTGGTGAGTCCAGAAGTAGTCCTTGGAGCCGAAGAAGAAGACGGGGAACTCTCCGATCTCGTGGCGAAGGTGCTGGATGTTGGTGGGGATGTTTCTCGGGTGCTGGATCTCCGCCGGCCACCATCTGAGGAAGAGGAGGAGGAGGAAGAATGTTATCAGGGTAGGAAACAGAAACACCAGACAAACGTTGGCAGACTTTAGCTGTGGTTAATTTAATTTGTCTGATCTACCAGACACTTTGGCAGTTAACCAGCTATTGTCGAACCTGATATTCTATTCTTAAAACTTGTTAGGCGGGTCAAATAAGGAAAGTGATGATGATTGATGAACACTGGCATGTACTAGCTCATGTGGCTGGTGGCTAAAAAAAACAAAAACAAAACAAAAAAAAAGGTTGTAACCAGAATAACAAGGCAAAAGAAAAAAATACTGGTTCAGATTAAGACTAAAATCTGCATTAGAACTAAAAGGTTATCCGTTTAAAAACCCCCCCAAAAAAACATCAAAGTGATCCAATGATCTCACCTGTAGGTTCCCAGTTTGACCCAGATGATGTCTCTATATTTGGGTTTCTTTCCGGCGCGGCAGTCGTTGCAGAACCAGCTCCCATCAGGCATAGCGATGTTCAGGCAGTCGGGGTGGAAGGCTGCTGGACAAGACTCGCAGCACAGCAGCCGGCCTCCTGCAACACAACAGACAGCCGTTTCAACCTGAGCAGCATTTTAAAAAGGTGGGGAATAGGTGGAGAATAATTTGGAATTCTAGTTACAAACTCAGAAGTCTCTATTTAAACTGGCAAGCAAGCTCTCATTTACAGGCCTGTCTAAAGGGGAAAAACCAAGTTAAAGTAGGGCTGGGCAATGTATCGATATTATATTGATATTGTGATATGAGACTAGATATCGTCTTAGATTTTGGATATCATAATATGGCATAAGTGTTGTCTTTTCCTGGTTTTAAAGGCTGCATTACAGTAAAGTGATGTCATTTTCTGAACTTACCAGACTGTTCTAGCTGTTCTATTATTTGCCTTTACCCACTTAGTCATTATATCCACATTACTGATGATTATTTATCAAAAATCTCATTGTGTAAATATTTTGTGAAAGCACCAATAGTCATCCCTACAATATTGTCGCAATATCGATATCAAGGTATTTGGTCAAAAATATTGTGATATTTGATTCTGTCCATATCGCCCAGCCCTAAGATAAAGTAGAACATAAATGTTTGAAAATGAAGCAGCAGGTTGGTAAGTCATCCAGATTGCTGCTTTGATCCTGGTACCAACAATGGAAAATTTTGCCCAAATTCCCCAGAGCAAGGACACCTATCCTCATGTATGTGTTCCAACCTGCTCCACAAAAGCTATTGAAAACTAGCCAATATTAGCTAAAGACACTGTGATACAACGCCAACGGGCGACTGTGAATGTGTGGGTGAATGTATTGAGTGGAATACACACCAGTTTTTTTTTTACCAGATGTGCCTCAATAAGGCAATCCCACACAAATGTACAAGATCAGGGTGTAACTCCCACATCGCATTAGATATAACACACTAGCCTTTAAATATTGTTTGGGGTCTGAACTGAAAACTGATGCTTGGGAACTGCTGTAGTTCTGCGATTTTATGTAGCAGCGGTACTTGTGGTTAAACAGCTCCACACCCATCCCAGTTTAGGTTTCTATCCTAATAAGGAATTTCCTTAAGATGATTCATCACAATAAAAAGCGTATTCTTAATACCTCTGGATTACTATACCACTTTAGGACTGTTAGAACACATTATGTGACGGGTCTGGACGCACAAAAATCTGATTTTGCTCACATTGCATCTTCAAAGCCAGACAGGAAAGAGGTCAGGCTCGTAAATGATGGTGGTTACTTGCCGAAGTGGCTGGCAGAGTAGAAAAACTACAACCAAAATTTACCAGTACTTGGCTGGTGGTTTCCGGTAACTTCCCACTTCCCTATCTGAGGAGAGGCGGCGTACCTTTGGAGCAGACGAAGCACCAGCTGACGTTGACGTGGCTGTGGTGGCTGTAGCCCTTCTTGGCGTTGAAGTGGTTGGTGCAGACGATGGCGGTGTTGGTGATCATCTCGCTGCCTGCAGCCACGCACGTGTCACCGACGTGGTACGCTACCGGGCAGCGCAGGCAACGCATCATTCTACCTGCAACACCGAGCCAGAGAGACACCAGATTAGACAACAAGTAGCTGGGTTTCTCTCAGTCGAAAAACAAAAACGGCTGGATTCAGTCCACCATGACCCAAAGTGCTCCCACCTCCTTGCGGAGTGAGACAAGCAAAAAGATGGATTTATCCCCAGGGGGATCAATGATGGGAATTCACACAAATTGTAGCTCAGAGGAAATATGGTAACATCACATTTCGTCAAAGCCTTTTTTTCATGGTTCCTTCCTCAAATGCTGTAATCACACTCTGTCAGTTACATCCTAAATACACCAAGTCAAATTGAGAACATTGTCTGCATTGATTCAAGGCTCCAAGTCATCTCCCTAGCATGTGTGTATATTTGTCCGACTGTAGCCTGGAAGGTGCAAGAAACCAATTTCTATAAATAAATCCATTCAACTGATTTGTTTTGCATGACATGCTGATTGCAGGGTTCCTATCCATGCATCCATCTTTTCCATGTAAAAAAAAAATATCATACAACAATTATACACTCATAACAATTCTCAAACTTTTCAGAACATTGGAATCTATCAAATTTATTTTCCTGCTTCTTCAGACTTTCCAGACATTGTCATGCAATTGTCATGATAGTGGAATAAGACAAACCCCTTATTTGTAGCTGATGATGCAGTATTTCCTTTACAGTTGTTAAGTTGGACAATCTGCCCTCACAGGTCAAAAAATTCATCATCAGGCCTTATTGCTCAGCCCACCTCCCAAAGATTAAAAATCACAAAGGCAGGTAAGCACAATTACCGATATATCATTATAGAAATATCAAAAATAAGACTCATTCTTAAACTACAACACCTGCTGGAACTGACCCTGGAATGAACCCAGGAGCGAACCTGAGCCTCAGAACCAAAACTACGCCCACATCTATAAAAACTCTGCAGGGAACCTTGAGCTGTGGCCTCACCCTTGGTGGACTTGGGGTTGGGGCGGCAGCTGTAGTGGCAGCTCAGGCAGGTGTGCAGCGGGCAGCGGAAGCCCTTGTTGTCGAACACGGTGAGGGCGCTGAGGCGGACGCACGCCTCGTGGTAAAACTTGCCGCAGTGCTGGACGTGGCAGCGCCGCACCTCGCCCTCCGACTGCTTACAGGAGAAACACGAGTGAACGCCTGTGAGGGGAGAAACAGAGGGAGGGAATGATGAGGATGGTGACAGTCAGATTTAAAAGACCAATAATTTGAATAATGCCACTGTTACTGCTACTACCACTACTACTTTTACCACTAGCACCTCTATTACTCTTACTAGTACTTCCAAATCTCCTCCTCCTACTACTAGTAAACCGCGCCTACTACTATCAGCAACACTCCTCCTAGTACTAATACTACTATCACTATTACTACTTTTACCACTCGCACCTCTGGTACTATTACTACTACTACCACCAACCCTCCTTCTTACTACTGCTAGTAATCCTCGTACTACAATCAGCAACACTCCTAGTACTAATACTACTATCACTACTACTACTTTTACCACTAGCACCTGTTACTGGTATCACTTACTAGTATTACCAACCCTCCTACTTCTACTACTATTACCAACACTCCTCCTAGTACTAATACTACTATCACTACTACTACTTTTGCCACTAGCACCTCTGCTACCACTCTTACTACTACTACTACTACTACTACTACTACTACTACTACCAACCCTCCTTCTCCTAGTAATCCTCCTCCTACTACTATCACCAACGCTCATCCTAGTACTACTACAAACCCTACTACAACTACTCTGTTTCCACTACATTCATTCAGCTCACTGCAAGAGTTTTAGCACCGCTCCAGCAGGATGAAATGTCAAATCACACAAGCAGAGTTATTTTCAGACTCTTCTATTCCACACGAGTAAGCGAGGCTCCGCACTGGCAGTTATGGTGGTGAAAATACACAGAATCAAAGCGCCTGAACACCAAGCTGCTTGGCTGTTCACCAGAAAAAAGGCGCATCTTCTGCGAGAGTCTGTAGAGAAGAAGCTGAAGTTGCAGAGAGATTGATGGTAAAAGGTAGTTTGTGGCTAGATTTCAGTTCACATAAATATTCACAAAGTATCCTCTAAGGTCTTGAAAAGCATTAAAATTAGTTTTGTCATCAACTGTCATTTTATTTCTTTAGTTGCAAACTTTGCTAAGGAGGCTATCAATATTTCTATTTACCTAATCTTTATCCAAATAATAAATACTTTACAATATTATTTTTATGTTAGGCTACATGTTTCTTCACACACACAAGCTCCTACTGCATGACCAACTGAAACAGCTCTAACATATCATGTGATTGATTGTATCGTCTTGTAGAAAAGCGCCTCCATTTTCTTTTCCAGTTCATCGCCTTTATTTCCATCAACGCTCTAACATCTTGTGGTCAAATCTTTCGAAAAGGAATCGTTTGGAGGATTGCTGAGCTTGTTAGAGCAGTGGTTCTCAACGTGGGGTTAGGGAACCACCAGGGGTCCTTGAGGGGATTCCAGGGGATCCCCAGCAAATTGATGAATTTTTAAACTTCTCCATTTAGTTAACACAATTAGAGAATGAAGAAGAATGACTATTTTGATCATTGTTTCTCTGTTATCTCTCTACCTACAATACAGATAGTCATGGAATTCTGGAGAAAATCATATCTGACAATAAAAATATTCCCAGATTTGGGTCCAAGAGAAAACATCTCATCAAATGGGGGTCCATTTCCCTAATGTGTACTAAATTAGGGGTCCTTGATATGACAAAGGTTGAGAATCACTGTGTTAGAGGATATTTGCTTTTTGACCAATGAAACGGTTTCTAAATCTTCTATTCCCTCTATTCCGCCTTTGTTCAGCCATCGTTGTTGTTGTTCTGAGTTTTTGTCACTACTATTTCCAGTTTCCTTATGGTTATGTTTACCTCTTTAATCTTCTTGTGTTCTCACTAGTGTAGAGTGTAAATAAACCAACAATACAAAGCTGCAGTGACTATAAACTAATTTGTATATGGCAACACATTCAACTGTGTTTCATGCAAGTTTGACTTTGTTGTATACACAGTTGCCTTTTGAGTCCCACTGGAGCCACCCATGCTATAAATGTCTGCACTCGTGGCAATGTAAAGTGCTTTGAACTCAAGAATCCACCCTATGTTATGTGGTTTTATAGCTAAATGATAGAGAATGCCACTAAAACTGCCATGGTTAGGGGTTGGATTCCCACAGAGGCCACACATACAAACAGTGCACTCATGGTAGTGTGAGGCACTTTGGCTAACAGTGTCCACTATATGGCGTATGCTATGTTATGGAGTCCATGGCAGTAATGCAGTAAGATGACGCTCATCAGTGCCAAATATGAAGTACCAGAGTAACCACTCCTCACCTGTGCTGCACTCCTGACACAGCAGCTTGTCCTCGGGCTTGAGCGACAGACCCAGACAGTGGAGGTGGAACATCCCACAGCACTGGCCTTCACAGGGCACCAGGTCCTCACCGGCCTGCTCACACACCTGTAGGAAAAACACACACACACACACACACACACACAGGTCAAACCACAGGAGGAGATGCATACGCCTCATGGTATGTGACCAGGACAGCAAAAAGGCAGGAAATTATGTGTAAAACAGGGAAACTAGAAGAAGGAACTGGGACTATGTTTAGAGCAGTGGTTCTCAACGTGGGGTCCGGGGACCACCAGGGGCCCTTGAGGGCATCCCCAGCAAATTGATGAATCATTAAACTTCATTATTTCATTTACAAGAACAATTATAAAATGTGAAGAATGCCTATTTTGATCATAGTTTCACTGTTATCTCTCTACCTACAATAAAGATAGTCATGGAGTTCTGGACACAATCATATCTAGCAATAAAAATATTCTCAGATTTGGGTCCGAGAGACAAAATCTCATCAAATGGGGGTCCATGGCCCTAATGTGGACTAAATTAGGGGTCCTTGATATGAAAAAGGTTGAGAACCACTGGTTTAGAGGATAACCAGACCAGGACGTAAGAAAAAAATATGTCGTTGTCTGAATGTTTGTTTTTCATACAAGACTCTTCAACTGATATATCCGTTGGGCCCTAAGATGTCAACATTGCCATATGTTTAAATACACTCTCTATGAATACAGACATGCATGTACATACTGTATTTGTATTCAAAGGAATGACAAGAGCAGTGGAAACAAAACCAAGTGTCATTTGTGTTTTCAAACTAAATAAAGTGAAGGGGAAGTGAAATGTTGAAGAGGCCGACTCACCTGGCAGACAAACTCTTTCTTCGCAGCGTTTCGTTCGCCCTTCTTGGTCCCGTCCAAGCTGTCACTCGGGGAGTCCGGACGTCCCTCACTTCCAGAGCCCTGCAGGAAAGAGTGATTGGTGAGTCTCAATCTTGTAATAAATAAAACAATGACAATCCATAACACTTCCTTAACCGTGCGTTCACACCATGATTAACAATCACCGGAAGTCCAATCATTTCCTATAGAGCCGAGTGACGAGGGAAACTCGGCTGATGTGTGTACGCTCAACAAGCTTGTCGGCAGAGGAAAGTTGGCCACAGCTTAACTTTTCATAGTCATCAGCTGTCAACTAATCAAAACTACCTATGTGATTTAATTTAATGAACAGTTCTGCCAGGCAAGTGCAAAATGGACGAGCCATTACAGCCATTCTCTACAATTCTATTTCAAAGACAAATGGCTCAAAAACGATGCTTGGAGAACGAGTTTTTTGTTTATTTTCGATAACCAATTAGTGCTTGCTGGCTAGCCTTGTTAACTCATTAAACAATGCATTTATGAAAAGCCCAAAACAACACAGCAAAAAATACATAACTCAACTTTATAGCAGCAGATCAATACATAGATGCAATCAGAGCCTCTCAAGCCATCCATAATTGGTCAGAATAGAGCGACATATCAACAAAGATTCTCAATGTGAACGCATGGTAACTCATTTCACATCTTTCTTAGGTTAGGCTTTTGGTTTATTTTGCACATAGTTGTATGCATGTCAACGCACGGAGGAATTGCAATGTCAAGACAGGGCAAGTTGAAAATTAGCAGCTGCATCACCACAAACGTTTTATATAAAAACATTAATCTACTATAATGTTATACTAAATTTTATCAGGCTAAGATCTCCAGTTTTTATAAAGTTGTTGTTGAACACCAATAGTGATGCCGTTGTCAAGACAGTGAGAAACAGATGAATTCTTAAATCAAGTGAAAAGCATTGTCCTGTCCTGCATACAGCACTATTTCCATTTGTCAACTTCAGCAACTCTATAGGAACCGGAGGAGCAGGAATCTAATCTAGCATTCTTTAACATATTTCACGGGTGTAATTCAGTGGCATGCCTCTTTAATTGAGGCGTTTCCTCTTACCTCAGGCTCAGGACAGGGAGAGGACCGCCTCTTCTTCGCCTTGGAGGGTGTGGCCTGGTTGTCTCCGTCCTGTTTCCTCTTCCTCTTACGCTTTGGCTTGTCAGGAGCTTCGTCCTCTGTGGATCCTAAGTGTTTGGACTACAATTACCAAACTGCTACAGTGCCACGATACAATAGTTGTGATTCAGCGGGGTTAAAAGAAAGGCCATGCAGGGAATAGTAACGCTGTCAGGTCTGAATCTTAAGGAGAAGCCGGCCAGTGATGCTTGTTCAAGTCAGCAGGGCATTAAATTATTCTCAAATTGCTTTCAAGTCTGAACTTATTTTTTTGTGATATTCTATTAATATTGAAGATGGCAGTTATAAGAGAGTTGACACCCAGCTGATTTGCACAAACTGCTTTAACGTCCTGAGACGGGTTTGTTCTTACAAGCCCCTTGTATTTTTAAGACAAGGCCCCTTTTCTTTTTAAATCTCATCTGCACAGATTTGCGCTTTATCATTTCTGTGGTTTTATCTTTCTATTTTATCACCATTCTACTTCGTCTCCATTTTATCACTGTACAAATAAACAAAAAATTAAGTAAAGTCATAATGTGGTTTACCAGAGAGGGGAGCTTTTGACTTTTTCAGCTGCCTCTTCTTTGTTTCTTTAACGTCTTTGTCAATTGTCTTCCTTCTTCTCTGCTTTTTGTCTGTGGCGCCTTCTGATGCCGTGGCCTGGGAAGACAAAATCTTACTCAGTACATGGATGAGGTGAACAGCAAATAAGGAAATGACGATTTCATTCCCATGTGCTTTTGGTAAAAATGTACCAGATGTCCAATGCTCAGTATTTCAAAAACACATCTGATTACAATGTAACTTTTTCGTAAGGTCTTTATTTAGCTAATAACTAAAGTCCTCCACACTGACTTATACTTTAATACCAGCTGTCAGTTGTTCTTGTTGGCAGACATCTCATTTTGGAATGAAACTGCTCAGATGTACTGGAGGAAACCACAACATTATATCCGATAGAAAACTCACCTTTTGTTTCTCAGCCTCTTTGCCCATTCTACGTCTCTTTTTAGGCTGCTGATCCTTATCTGCCGCAGCTTCTGTTAACGGCCTTTTAGACATCTTCTTCCGCTCCCTCTTCACTACAAACAAGAAATGCTAAAGGTTAAACACTTCTAGATCTGGCTTTATTTTATACCAACACTGGAATAAAGGGACCTTCCATTACAAGGGATATGTTGACATTTTGAATTTTTCTCCATTATTCCTGTTATCCCCTACTACCGAGTGTGTCGCCAACTGTTGTGTATGACATGGACAATTTTGGGTCTTGGGACAATTTTACCTTGTACCTTGTCACACTGTGGTAAAAAAGATTCTTAATTGGCATTTGAGTCAGCAGAATGTCATGTTAACATTGCTCTTTGAAACCAAGCTCTATAGCCTGTGGCTTGCAACACCAATTGGTTTGAATAGGAAATGCCAACAATGCTGAAAGGCAGTTTTTAGGGTAGCTTAAGGACTAATTCAGAAGCTTTCTGCCAAGTACCTGACTAGGCTAAGGAAAAACACACAAACTGTTAATTTCAAATGTCATGCTACCCTTAAGGAAGAAAGACAGGTTCCTAAACTTTGGTTTGGGAGAAACGGTTTTGAGGTGGCCTCTATTTCCCCTCATTAAAGAAATTTGATATGACACTAAACTGAAAACTGACTCACCTGAGGAATCAGTCCTCAGTTCTTCGTTACCTAGATCCGTCTGATCTTTCTTAACCACAGATGTACCAACACCTTTTTTTGCTGACCACATTCATATGAGTACCTAATTTTGAGTATTTGCTGTTCCATAGTACCAGTTCAAGTACTTTTATCAAGTTTCATTATGCATTTTGGTTCTGCTTTATAAAATGGTGGAAAAAAAAAAACTTTGGCTTTGTAAGTGATAATCTCCGCAAATGACATCCTTACTTTGGTGATGTGGTGAAATTGATCAAAAAGCATTACACAATCATCAAAACAGAATTGTGTTTAGAATTTTGGATTCCAAAATATCCCAGCCACGTCACTTTTTCACAAGCCACACATGGAATTTAGAATAAGGCCTTCTAAGTCTCTGGTAGAGTAGAAAAACTAAAAAAATTAACCAGCATCTGGCTGATGGCTAGTGCTCATTTACCAACCTGGTTCTGAAATGTCGCCTGTCGAAGAAACCATCTTTGATTTCCTTTTCTTCACAGGTTCTGAAGCGTTGCCCGTTGCTGAAGCAGATTTTATTTTCTTCACCGTCTTGGTGGGAGGCTGAGACTGTTTGGGCTTTCTCTTTTTCCTCTGAGGTACAACTGATTCAGCTTGTGTCTCTGGTGCAGAAGTGGTGGGATCCTACAAAAAAATACAAATAACAAATCCCAAGCATTTCATTATCTTGTCCAAAGTCAAAAGCCTTCTTAGACCTCCATAGAACAACCATGACTAAACCTATCAAGGTTCCAACACATTTTCCATTCCAAAATTCTACAGTATTTCCAGACATTGATTTCTTTACACAATGTGAACATTTTGGATGGTGCTGAATGTAATGAATGCGGATAGCGGCTGGTCAACATTACTGTCAACAAGGTTGTATCTCTCTACAGCTGAAGATTATTCTTCACAACAACAATAGCCACAAAATGTGAGTTGTGAATGGGTCTACAACTACACAAAATAGCATGTTATATGCATCAGGAGTGTACAAGACTGTCTTTTCAATGCTGTTCTAGTGTTTTTGCCTGATTTCAAAAAGTTTCAAGACCTTGAAATTATTAAATGAATCGTCCATACTTTTGCCTGCGTTCCAGACATGCATTGGAGCCCCGCTATGTTCTCCCGTGCAAAGTCAATATGAACAGAACTAAAAACGTAAGTATCAGGCCTGGATAAAACAATTTGGTGTGTGTTTTCCAAACCTGTGAGGCTGGCTGTGGCTGAAGCATCTCTTTGGAAGAACTTGGGCCATTCGATTTCTTTTTCGACGGTGAACCAATTATCTGGCCTTTGCCCCTTTTTCGCCATTCACCCGTTTTGTTTTTTGTTGTGGGTGCTCGCGTCTTTTTCCCTGTTGAAGTGCTGTCTTGGGACTGGGGGTTGGCGGTGGGCTCGCCTGCAGGACTGGCCAGCAGGGTCGGGAGCGCCGGGCAGAGCCGGGACTCCGTTTCCTGGTCCTTCTCGTTGCTCTGCTCTGGCCTCAGCTTCTCCAGGACGTGGGGATTCAAATGCGGCCCGTCGTCGTCGTACAGGAAGGTGAACTTGGCCATGCGCTCGTCCAACGGCATGTTGACGGCCTCCTTGGCCTGAATGATGCCCATGTTCCACTGAGCCTGGAGCTTACGGGGCACAGAGGGAGCCGTCTGGAGGACACAGGAAGGAGAACACAGCAAGTTTACACTACGAGTTACAACAGAGGCAACTCAGCAGTGACAGCCAATCAGTTTGTGAACCCAGAGAAGAGCAGATACCATCATGGTACCACATATTAACAAACATATACATTTTTACACTGTGACCAAATTTGCACACCCAGTGAACATGGCAAGAGCTGCCTACACACGTTCTTTTACATGCCATAAACAGGATGCCCACCGTGCCCCCTCCGTGACTCAAAATCCAAGACTTTTCCATACCCTAAAAATATGATTCATTCCTGGTATGTTAATGTTGTTTTTCAGCTCAGAAAAGTGAAAGGAAGGGGTGAACGGACTGGTTTCCATTACAGCTGGTCTTGTGGAGACAAACAGCTGAAAAATAACCCAATGTTATAAATAAGAAAGAAGATGAAAAAATACATTCTGGTATATTTCTGTAAAATGATTGACTTTCTCTGTTTGGAATACACTTCTCAAAATCCCACGATATTCCAGAAATTCCATGAAGCCTGTATAAAACATTTTAATTATAATAAAATGTTTCAATTTTACAACCTTTTTGAGCCAAGGTCTTTCTAAACAACAGGACACCACATCCTCTATAGGCCAATATGCAGGGGCAGCCCACAGGAAAACAAATTACCTTTTTATGGACAACGCGGGAGGCTGGCTGCTTGTTGCCCTGGCAAAGCTCCTGGTATTGATCCTCCCCGCTGAAGGACACTATGCTCTTCTCGAAGATGTAGCCTCTCTCAGGGGCGTCTCCGAAATACTGCACATGGTAAAGGAGACCCGACCTGCTGTTAGCTGCCGGGACAAATGAGAAGAGAAAGCAAATAAAAAATCAAGGCACAAATCAGAACGTAACTACTGCAGTGATCATTCCACAGAACACTACAGCAGAGTGAAATAGAAATAATGGTATAAATTAAGATGAAAATCCTTCTAAAAACAGGAATAATTTAGTCCTGCTATAACTGAAAACACAGAGACTAATGTGGAAACTGAACTAAAATTACTCCCCAAACACCACTGCTTCATAAAATTACACAGGTAACACTGAATTTTCTGTTGTTTCAATTATATGACTAGACTCACTATATTATTATTAGACAAACCAAGGCCAAACCAATGTACAGGCAGCATAGTTATTACTAGGGTTCGACTTATACGGGTTTTTAGGAGCTGATACTGATGTTTTAGTATTGAAGCTGCCAAAAGCCAATGTTGTGTTATTATTCAATATCTTTAAATTTGACCATTTTTATGCCCCCAAAAATTACAAGTATTTCGTGTTTCCCCCAGAACTGTATTCTTGTCAGGGTGGAAAAGCCTCTGAAACAGCATTTAGACCATCATGGGACACTAAAACTCTCCACTGAAACACAGACGGATGAAATTATTTTAGGGTTTGCAGATCTTCAAGGCAGGGAGATCCATTGATTCACAAAATACACAATGCAATAAAGAAAAGTAAATTTCTTTGCAGGTTTTACAGACTGTTTTATGTAGCTGTGGTCAGGGAGGAACTTCCATGTCTTTGGTGGACGACATGATGAATCAATATCAAATAGTTGATAAAAGCCCAATGTTGGCCGGATAGATCGCCAAACATACTGGTCTAACCCTCAAAGTATTTCAGAGACCATACTGTATTTCATCTCCTTTTAACTCAGCGTTTACATTATATCACCTAAAACTCAGTCAAAATGATGCAGGTGGTGAGTTTAGTTCACCTTTCTGTTTCGGTTTGATGTGCTCGTTCAGTTCAGGGTCTGTGGTCACCATGCAAGGCCACCAGGGGTATCCTGACACCTTGGTCCAGACCACATCCCCAACTGAAAAACGGATCGGCAGTAGAGACTCTTCTTTAGCCTCCTTCACTTCTGGGACAGGACTGGGCTGCTGGACCAGAGGGGGGAAAATATATATAACTTCAATCAGGGATCATCCACCTTTTCCATTCTAAAATCTAATACTTATCCACACTTCAGTTTATAGACGTCACATTTATCACTCAGTTACACCTTTGACTACTATGCAAGTGTAATTTTCAGACTTTTCCCCATACTCAAGGATCTGAATATTTTCTATACTCTTCCATACTTTCCAAACCTGTGTAGGAACCTTGTTTATTTTATGATATTCAGCCTTAATTTACACAAGTTTGTTACTTGAGATAAAATTTAATTTTCAGCTGCTCAAACCTACTGAAAAACCTGAAAAATAATAATAATAATAATAATACACTCAAAGATACTTGGAGTAATATGTGTACTCTACTGTCCATAGTCAGGCTGGCACTGTCCTTTTACACTGTATGTACAGTCATTTTGTCCTTGTACTATGTGTCAGCATGTACTGTATTCCTGTTTTGTGTTATGTTTGTCTTTGCCCCAATATCAACAAGACAGATGGCAGTATATTTATGGCACTTGGAAAACAGTGACCCTGGTTGAGAAAACGTATCTCTCCTCTGTTCTTGAAAATATGAACAAAAGCCAAACCTTATCTTCTGCTCCAGCGCTGTCCTCAGCCTGTGTGGGAACAAGTGGCACCACAAGGACTACAGAGGAACTGAGGTTTGGTTGAGGTTTTGGTTTGTGAGGTCTCCCCTTCCTTTTCTTTACTTCCTGCCTCTTCTCGGTTCCAGACATGATACCTTCAGAGGCGGTTGCCAAACTGGTCCCGTTGGCACAGCATGGCTCAAACGGCGGCTGCTGGACCCCCTGGGGTATCTTCACCTTCAGTTCTGGGTCAGAATGCGGGGAACACTTGTGCTGGTGGGTGCCGTTGGTGGCGGGGGCTTCAGCACCCTTCAGAATGGGCGGCTCCGGGGCACAAAGCTTGGGCAGCTTGTCTTGGTCTCCGTTCAGCATGCGGGAGGTGAGGTCTTTGAGCCTCTCGTGGCTGTGGTTGTTATGACCGTGGCCAGCCATCTTCTGCAGGACGCCGTCTTGTAATGTGGCGGCTAGCTGGGCAGCAGCTTTGTCCATTAGCAGGGCATGGTCACCGCTCATGTCCCCCCGGCCTTTCCGTCCACCGAGGGACTCCGGAGGCTGCTTCATGCTGATCGGGTTGGCTGGTTCGGGCATCGAAGGCAGGGAACTACCTTTGCTGTCCATCCAATCAAAACCCCCAGGCTCACTGAGCTACAGGACAGGAAACACAGATCAGCTTCTCATTCCACAGGTTAGTTCTAATAACTGACACCAACTAACACTATGGATATCATTAATTCAATGGCTGTTGTTCTGCACTCAAGCAATCTGTAAAATGGCATTCTGGGATATGAATTCAATGTGCATAACGTTACAGCTTTTCCAAAATGGCACTCACTTGCTCCAACGGAGCATGAACACAAAGCTGGAGGCAACAGACAAAAGTGCACCTGTCATGGAATGTTCTAGCCGCGTAGTTTATATGCTTTTACCATTAAAGTCGATTGACTGCAAGTCTGAAGCAACAATACGTCTGTACAGTAAAACAATTCAAATCAATGCCTGAATGAAATCGAGCCACTGAGAAACTAGATCTATAGGTTGATCACAACTCATTTAAAACGAGGTCAAGCCGAACCCATTCTCGATTACATTCGTGCATGCTAACAAAAAGACATTGGGCGGGTGGAAAACCTCTTACCACGACGATTTCCAAGTTGGCTCTTTCTCCTAGCGAAGAACTAGCTAGCTACTAGCTGCAATCTATGGCAAGGCGGTATGGAGAAGCAGGGAGGCAGGCAGGCAGGCAGCAGGCTCCACCGCATGCAGCGAATGCCCAATGAGTGGGTGGCTAGCTGTGCCGCGTAACCACAGCATCACTGGCTAGAAAAGCCGCGGAAATGTAAGCAGCTGACAAGTCGGTGCAGTGCTGATGGGGTTTGGATAGTTGCTGGAATGAAATCAAGGGCTCTCATCCAATTAAAGGTTAAACTGTTATCGTATTGTGATGGCCGTTACAAGGTAGTTAGCTCAACTGCTATATGACGGCCCATGAGCTCGACTAACATTTAAAAACCGCTCCGTCCTCTACAGTGTCTTGCTTGGCAGCTAGCCATATTAGCCAGAGGTTGCCACACTGTCATGCACGAAACGGGCTCTGACTATACTTTGGAACGGAAGCCACGATGGAGAAATTTCATGGATACCGGTCATAGACACAAGCGGCCAACCAATTCCATATACCGTAGTCACACTGTCCCTGTCATTGAGTCAGCCATTACGCCGCAATCCAGCAAATAGACTAGGCCACCACCTAAAAGCTAAATGCAGTGAACTGACTAGCTACCCTACGCTGGTTCCAGCTAAATACTCCAATAAATGCTTTGGTAGGTAGCTGACTCGTTGCGGTATTTTGTTTAGCTTGTTTCGCTATTATTTCACCAATATACCTAAATTGCAGGCGCCATGACAGCTCATTCAAAAATGCTAATCATAGCTAGCTAACTGCGCTAGCCAAAGCTAGCATCTGCACCATTGAGACCAAGGCGATTTACAGATCTAATGTTAGCACCAGTTAGCTAGCAGGCTAGTAGCTGGCTAGCTTTTCACTTGCTAAAATGGTTGGTCGGGCCGAACAAGTGTATTTGCAAAAAGTCATGACGGAGCGTTTCCAAGGACTTGACAATACGCTAATAACCGTTTCTTTCAGTTAGCCTACCTGTTGAATTTCCTCTCAGCGATTAAATGGAAAAAATGCCCGTATTCATCCTGTAAAGCGAAGAATTTCATTCAAGTCGAATCAAAGCTTGCGGGAAACTCAAACTCTCCTCCCGACCAGCGCGAAAAATACTCACTTCCGATTGGTCGGGAGCCGAGAGAAGATCCAACCGGTCCTTTCAAAAAACCAACCGTAGGAAGTAGAAGACCCCGGTGCCTCCCGTTTGTTTTGACATTAGTTCATAAAGTTGACCCTTTTATAGATTTAGCTAACAATCATGTTTGTTTGTTTGCTTCTTCCAACAGTAAGTTAAATGGATATTAACTTGTCTGTCTTCACCTAAACTATGCCTTTGAATGGCTTCTGTGTTCCTGTACACATATGAACCCAAACTAAGAGTTAGCAAACTTATACATTTTACAAATACAATAGATCCACATCAGACTTCTTTGTTGTTAGATATACCATACAGAATTACATAACTGTCTAAACCGCAGACCTGTGCACATGTTAGCAAAATAGTAATAGTTGTGCATTCTCTCACTGTGCTACCTGGGGGAAATAAAAGTGACTTTAAACTATTCCGTGTTTTGCTGAGTCCCCACTGTAGGACCCCTGCTGGCCCCGGACCCGGACCCCACTGCCCGAAACCACCAGAGGCCTAGTGGTAGTTAGGCACTGCTATTCCTGTTAATTTGCAATCTAATTTTATATCAAGCCTTCATTCATAGATTAAATCCAAAGCATACAGGAAATATTGTTCCCTTGTCATTTGAATTTGATTATCAGTTCCTCTGATCTCTCACAGGGAGGAACTCTCAAAACACAGGTAGACTCTTTTAGATCACTTCTTTTTTTTTTTTTAAACTGGCGTTTTTCTAATATTTTATTTATATTAAAGTTTTAATCATTCATTTATTGATGCTCCAAATTATTTTATCTCCTCCTGCTTGTTTTTATTCTCCTTTCCATTTGTTCTCTTATTCCTATTTATATTGGTTTGTTATCTCAGTCATTTGCTGTGCTTTTATATGCAGCTTTGTAAACTATGTTTTTGTGAAAATAAAGATTATTATCAGGTGATCAGAATGAAACTTTTAATTGAATTTGAAAGCAAAAGCTAGATGCTAGATGTCTGTCAGCACAGCCTGGTTGTGAGAAGTACAGGTCCCTTATCACACAGTCAAGCAGAAGCATGCACTACCAACATAGGCAGCCAAGTGGCGTGAAATTTGCTAAAGTAATATAACGCACTTCCGGTAAAAGTTTGCTCTAGTACTTCAAAATAAAGGCCCCCATGCTTGACTTGATGGCTATTGAGAATAAATGTGAATATCCTCAGAAATATAAATTAAATAACCTGCATCAGAGAATACATGTGGTTGATCTTTCACATTTATTTGTAAGCACAACTTTGCAAGCTATAAGTTTCGTACATTTCAAATAGGGTGGAATTCAATTTGGAAGAAAAGAACATTCACAAAATCTGCAGATACTGACTGATATTTTTTGACTGTTGATGTGGGGTCATATGTATTCAAAGGAAAGGTTCAGGACTTTTAGAAGCATGTCCTTTTAAACACTGAATATGCTCCCTTTTACAACATTTAATACATTTTCACTATTCATTGAAATAATTCAGAAAGTACATTAGGACATGGACAAAAACATGATCTTGTTCCGTTCACTGTCCGGCTTACCTTACTCATGCTGGACACAGCCTTGCATTGTATTGTGAGTCTCTTCTAACACTGATGAGAACTGTCCCAGACAAATTAAACTTTTTTCACCCTGTCTATGCTCACTTTTGCATGTGTAGTGCATTAGTCCTGGGTGGAGGTAACATGAAATAGAATATTTATGATCAGTCTGCACACAGACTGATCATAAATATTCCATTTGATGTTACTTTTTGACCTGGACGGGTCAAAAAAAAGTTTTCTGATAATAGGTGGAAAACCCTACAAGACATCTTACTTTAATATAATCCAATCAAAGTTTGTGTTTTTGATAAACTGTTATTTATTCACATTACCTGTGAAAAGACTATTTGGGACAAACATTTTTGTTCTTATACTCGCGCATACCATTAAACTTTCATGTAAAAATTGAAATGGGGCTACAAGAATAAGTGTAGACCAGAGTAAAACACACACAGGGAGGTAACTTGCAGTATGCAGACTCTACTTTTGTTTTATTCTGGCATCAAATCTCTCAATTAACTCAGTTCAGAATTTAAATCTAAACTGCCATTCACCTTCTCAATATTTGATATAGATTATAGATTGGATATAAGGACCATATTCTGGCAAACAATTTCCAGTCTTAGAATTTTGAAGAAATCACACTCCCTGAATGGACTGAACTGAAAGTGCTTTTTTTTTTTTTTTTTGAAACACAAGCAATTTACAATCACATAAAGCAAATTCGATCGACAAACCAAACAATATCTTCACAACAAGCTTAACATATCAATTCGAAATATGAATTAAATAAAAAGTAAAAAAAAAAATACAAAGCTTGCTTGTACATCTGAGGTTGAGATAAATAAATATTATCAAAATTAAATTTAAATAAAATGTAATTAAAAAGAAAAACAAACATAAAAGGTCATCAAACCAATCGAAGGGGTTCATTTCTATTAGTTTATACCTTCCATAAGTTTATAGCTGTGTGTACTTTTCATTATTTTTAATGTTCTATTAAATAATTCAATTTTTTTTAAACTAGGGAAAAAAAGAAAAATGAATTGGAAAGTGACCTCATGAAAAAATGACCTCAACTCCGGGACACTGGCTTTTATTTTGAAAACACCAGACCGGAAGTTTCCTCTTCTCTTGGTAGCTTAGCTTCTCCCAGGCTGGCAGCTACCAGTCCGACGTCACTAGTGAGCTGTGGCCTGACCGGTAGCTAGCTGTCATCCGCGGAGAAGGGCAGGACATGGGGCTAGAAGTTCAGATGTACAGTTATATATGCGTTGTAGCTTGTTAGAAGCGTTAGTTACACGGACGTTGTTATTTTCTATGTAACCCGTTAGCCACCCGTCTAGCGGTCCGTCGGTTTCGACATCTTTACCAGAGAGTGGCTAGCTAACCGGCTAGCTAGCTAGTAACTGTTAACTGTTAACGTTAGCGAGTTGTGACAGAAAGCCTCCGCATGGCGTTAATCCTGTTTACGAGGTCTCGCGCACCTTTAATGAAAACATCTAGGTCATTAAAGAGCGAATTCAGAAAAGGTAAAGGTAAGTTTTAATGTTGTTGTTTTGTTATTGTCCATCTTATTGTGTGTTGTGTTCATGGGGAAGAAATAAGGCTAACGATTGGCTAGTAACATTAGCATCTAGAAGAATCAAGTGTTTTCCTACAGGCAGGTGGTACTGGGTTTACAGGAAGATGGTGACTGAATAAAGATGATGATGCGGTGTGTTATGATGACCCGCTTGGGCATTATAACAGGAGATCATGTGTCAGACTGTCTCTGTCATCCGATCTTATAAGATAACGAATCTATCTACTTGTTAATGTGTTCGTGTTTGGGAATATGCTTTGCCTGAGTAGGGACTGTATTCATAAACGTGCACATCGCGAGAGTGGGTGGCAGTAGGCGCCACACCTCGCCAATACAGAATAAGGGGATACAACGTGATTTGGAGGCCGGGTTATCTGAGGACACGGTGGTTTCGATCCTCATTGGTGAGCGCAGTCTGGATGACACTGCAGCGCTCTGCTCGGTGCAGGCAGACAGGCTCTCTCCTCCTTTTCCCAAACCATACATCAGCAACACACGCTATGGAAAAAAACTGATTTGAACTGCATTCTGGCTCCATAATGTGCAGAATTTGTCAAGTTAACCCTAATCTTGACTAATAGATATAGGCTTCTCTGTTAGTGCCTTATTTTGTCTTGGTTAGGCTATCTGTATTGTTGCTGTTTGGACAAGGTTGTAAGATGTGGAAACAGAACATGTTGACTTTGTCCATTTCTTCCTATCCCTGTGTTTGGAGGAATGCTCTCATTTTTTCCTCAAACTGATCATTCCACTGCTTTATGGAGCTGCTGCAGACTGAGGGTATTAATTCATGTTTTGTCTCTATGGCAACATAATCAAATGGCAGTATAATTATAACAGAGTAGTCTCCAGCTGAACATCAAACAGTCTGAGTGACCTCTAGCACTATCGGCAGACTAACACAATAATTTCACTTTACAAGACGTGTGTAATCAGCATGCATTTCAAATTAGCTGTTGTAAAACCGGCTTGGACATTGAGGTTATGTATCGTGTTACGTCTCTTGTCAGTGAGCTGCTTTGAGAACATGAGGGGAATGCAGCTGAGGAGATGATTTATAAGTCCGTAGTGGTGGTGTGTTCCCCGTGCATTGTGGCTGGGCATATAAATAGACGAGGGGGAGAGAGGGGATTTGTGTGTCTGCGGTAGACTACTGAGATCATGCTTCTTGGCTTTAGGCCCAGATAGTCAGACAAATTGCAGGGCATCCATGGGGAAAGGTCAGTACCTCTTATAAGTTCCACCTCAGCCAGACTGTTCCACTGGCACTGAGCACTGATCATGGCATCACTCCCCTTTCTGTGTTCACCTCTGCGTTGACATGAGTGCTTTTACATGCCTGTAGTGTTGAGGATGCTAGCTGATATCCTGGTTAAGGTCATGCTCATTATAAGCTCTTCAAATGCATCATCAAATCTTAAATCATGAATATTCCTGAGCACATGAATAGATTTCATATTCTGAATATTAACTTACACAGGCCGCAAAACCCAACAGTAAACAGGATAAGGTGTTTATGTTACACGCAGTAGCATCCAGGCTAATATTGGTACCCATGCTATATATAAACATGTTACCCATGCTATCGTGTTTGGGTTTCTCATATTCGGCATACAAGCTTATCCTGGTTATTGTTTACAGGATATGGCATTTCCACACTTGAGTATCCAGAACAATATTGGAATGTAAATATAAGCATGTAAACACACTCAGCTTTCTAATAATAAAAATTCAGAGAATACTAGTTCAGGTCGCTCCGATTCTATATGTCATTAAGTGAGAGCAAATTTTAAGCAGAAATTGTGACAGTAGAGCAAAGGGATGGTCTGAATCCCTGGACTGGCGGGGAAAACATGGTTGGGGAAAGTGAATGACATACACTGTCCGTACCTCAGGTGCCCTTGAGCAAGGCATTTAACCCTGCCTTCTTCAGTGGAGTTGCTCAGTGCAGTAGAAGGCTTTGGTTGTACTGGGCAGTCCTCAGTCAACCTACTCTGCATAAATAAATATTTTTAAAAAATGACCTTTGGAACCACACTTTTGTTACCACAGCAATACAATGTCCAAGAGCTGCCTGATCAGCAGTCTTAAGTTGACAGGTGAACATTGACCAGTGTGCAGTATTTCATCAAGTCTTGGCAGTGGATGTGTAGCTATGTTCAGGGCTGTCCTGTAAGGTCAGTCTGAAGTGGTAAAGATTAGCAGCACTATCTCACACAGTGTCAATAAACCACAGTAGAAACAATATAGTTTCGGTGGTGATGACAGGAACACGTGTATGAGCCTGGGCGGAGGTGCGAGTATAAGGGCGCATTCACACCAAGCAGATTTGGAGCGGGTTTTTGTTTTTTGTTTTTTTCAAACTCTGGGGCGTTTTCTCCTTTAGTTTGGTTCGTTTTGGCAGGTGAGAACAATGCCATTTGAACTCAGGTGACGCCTGAAAATGCGAGTCTCAATCCTCTTCCAAGCAAACTGTAGTGCGGTTCGTTAGGAGTGAGAACTCAATCGTACCAATTACAGGAAAGGACAATGACAAAATGAACCAAGGGCAGACTGATAGGATGCCAGTTTACCAAAATCCTGTCCAATAAAAGAGCTGCTTGTGAGTCAGTGTGACTTTTGTTTACAAGCCCTTGTTTGCTTGCTGGCAGTGTGAGTCTAAACAAGCCAAATACAAAAATGCAACAAAGTAAACTTTTCCACAATGGCTCTGACCAAAGAAAACAAACTGCAGATGTGACCTCATCCTAAGTGTGTAAGTACAGATGAGTGTTGGTCTGATGGGTGCTGAGTATAGACAGCTGGTGGTTTTGGAACTTGAAGAATTTGCTATTGAGTCTTCTGGCGTTGCTGTGCGCCTAATTCAACTAAACATCTGTGATGGGAGGTCTCCACTTGATAAACAAATTACATGCAACATCCAACCTCCCTCCTCCTTTCCTCTACCATCCAAGCCAGATTTCTACATAGGAACTCACCCAATTTTGATAACACAAGAGATGGTTACATCACATCCTGCGTATTGTTAAATGTTCAGGTATTGGGAACTGTTTTGAAATGGCTGAGACCAAATGTAACAACTGTTGTGTCCTTATTCAACCTCTTTATGGGAGCACTTCAAAGAAATGTCACACATGGCTCCAGGCTACTGTTTGGTGACTTGCTGCTTCCACAGGTGGAGAAAACGTATCTGATAGGTGAGAAAAAGTCAAGTCAACATCCAAGCACAAGACAAGTCAGAGAAGTGGTCCAGACTACAGCAGTGTTTACCAGCCCAGTCCTTAAATACCCTCTGTCCCACAACAGTTTTTGTTTCATCTTTACTCTTGCAAACTTGATCCAATTAAGGACTTAATGCTTAGTGTGTGAGCAGTAGAAACAGATCTACCTGAACAGGGCTTGCATGAAAATGTGTAGCCCTTAATTGGATCAGGTGTGCAGGAGTAGAGCTGGAGCCACAGAATGGATTGAATGGTCCTTCTACTGTTTGCCTTGGTAATTTGGTTAGTACAGCATAAAATGGCGGTTATGGAACTTTAAAGGTTAATTGCTATGGTGACAAGTTCAACACAAGTCTGGACTTGAAGGCCATAAAGTCTGTCACACTTGCTTGAGAACTGTGCAGATGAGTCTGTTAGCAAGCTGTAAAAACTCAACTGAAAGCTACCGTTAAAGACAAGGTTAACATAGCATTAACAAAGACTGTACTTTTCTCTCTAGCTCTCTTCTCTCTCAAAGCTGCTTTGGTTCTTGCTGTAAAACCTCTCAGCTCAGTGACTTGGCTGTAAGTCGGTTTATACGGAAGCTAGCTCAGCGGGACATATAAAAATGCTGCTCCGGCGGTCCAGGAACGTTGATTTGAATGGGAATGACCGTTCTATCCATTCAAGTTCTGTGGCTGGAGCAAAAACGTGCAGGACAGGAGGGGCTTGAGAACTGGGTTGGGAAACTGGGTTGGTCTAGAGACCGGACTCAAGAAGACTGAGACTGGATTACAGTCCTGAGCTATAAGACACTGACCTGCTACAACTTTTCACTACAACTTGTGTCAGTCAGGCTACTGCAGTGAAAACAAGACCTAGCAGACCGACTCTGTAGCTTGGCACTAAACTGTCTGTGCTCACTTGCCAAGTGATATTGATTGCTAAGCAGTTTAGCTGGAAGTCGGTTCAATATATTGTATATGCCTGAATATCCCAACAAGCTCACTGATTGGCTGTTAAAACGAGATGCTGTTCATTGCTATGGCTCTGTATTATTCGGTATAATGCGAGAATTGTGTAGCTAACACTACCTAATACTAAATTAAATATTAAATAATTTGTTAGCTAACCTCTGGTGGAGCATTTTCAAAATTAATCTCTACTAAGCTCCATAGAAAGCTAGATGTGGCAATATCACCCCAAGGAAAAACCTCTGATTTTTTTCATGATGTTGCATTTTTGCCTGGAGGAAAATCAGTCACATCGTAACCATGGTAACAACACTGCAGTTGATTTATCTCCTGCTAATGCTACTGTTTTCCAAGAAGTTTATATTTAAGCAGCTGGACTCTATAGCCAAATGGACACTCTTGGCTTTAGTAGTGAGTCGTATAGCCAGGCAGGCACTTTGGCTCCTTATTCTGTGCTGTCTTTCAAGAGGGTTTTATCTTAAGGTTAGTAGGCTTAGCCCATATGTTTGTTGTTCACTGAAATCATTTTGAGGACAAGACAGTTTTACTGCTCCTTGTTTGAGGTTCAGTGGGTGAGCGAGGACAGCGTTTCCTCTGTGTTCTGCAGTGGAGCAGCTCCACAGCGAGGACATGACCACCACTGCTAGAGAAACTGTGAAATAGAATTTAATACTATAATTTAGCCAAATTACTCTGTGGTTTTGTATTAATGTTTTTATTATGTCCTGCCAGCATGGTACATGGTCTGTGTCTGTCTGTCTGTCTGTGTCGATGCATTTTTGTAAACGCATGATAGAAACTTCATACTTACACCACAGGTTCAAAGATGATCTGGTTAGATTTTGGACATAAATGTGCATATTGATCAGATTTTCTTGAAACTACTATAACTCTTTAATGCTTCAAGATACAGTGTTTATATTAATAATGTGTGTGTGGTATGTTAAGACAAGCATGTGGATATATACATATTTGCTAATTAATGCATCGACTAGCTTAATTAATGACCTCAATAGCATTACTGGTTATGTTTAATATATCATAGTGGTTATGGCGGGACAATTGGCAGCTCAGGTGCGTTTTTTAGCTTTGCAACAAGTACTAGACCCATAACATAACTTGGACCAAAACAGGTACGGATGTGAAAGCAAAACTGCCAGTAACCACAAGAGTAAAACACTGTAGAGTTTTGGGTACTTTTACAGCCCAGGCGAATGGCAGCAGTTTAGGTAATGGGCTGTATTTCAAGAACTTTCTTTCTGTGTCATGTGTAACCCCCAGCCACAGTCACAAAGGTGACACCGTTCCAGTAAACTCTGTGTCCTCCCGCCTGGCAGCCCCGGCCTGTCACGCTCCACCCGGCTCCGCTGGCTTCGCTCCAGCCGGCCATGTGACAGCCAGGGGAGAGGCGTGTCCGGCCCATCTGCTCAGAGCCGATTGGCTGGCAGTGTTTCATCGCCCCGCCCCCTCTCTCTGCATGCACGTCACTCTGA
The DNA here is from genome assembly GCF_046629955.1 of Centroberyx affinis. NCBI lineage: Eukaryota > Metazoa > Chordata > Actinopteri > Beryciformes > Berycidae > Centroberyx > Centroberyx affinis. The sequence continues at coordinate 46,887 of NW_027282696.1, forward strand.
CAGCTGCCTCCGGGGTTTGGGAGTCCCTCTGTGGGCCTCTCTATGGGTGTGAACATCCTGGCCCCAAGACAGATCCATGTATAGATAATAATAGAATTGATTTAAGTATAATTAAGTTTATTTGTCTAGCAAAGCTCTTTACAGACAACAAAAACAACAAAGGCCGGTGTGATAAACAGTCAAAAATAGAGTTAAAGAAGAACAAAACAGGCAAATATAACCGGAATAGAATGGTTAAAAACAAATTTATAGAATGGCCTGTCTGTAAAGTGTTCTTCTTTTATACCTTTTGACTGACTGAATTCATGCTATATTGATTTAGGCTTGCACCAAAACCCATGGGATATAGGCATAGGGTTAATAAAGCCTCAGAAACGGATGGACAGGCCAAATCATTGTGCCTGCCCATGACTTCAGCAGACATTTCCATGAGGCATTGCCTACCTAGACCGTCATGGAACATGACATGTGACTTTACCTAATCATGTTATTGCATAATCCATTAAAGGCATTCTACCTTGTTGCTAATGTCATTGCTGGCTAAGTAAATTCAGAAATTAAGTTGCACGAACATATCAGTGCAGGAAGTGCTTTCGGAAGTCTGTTTAGGTTGTGTGCGATCTCTGTTTTTTGCTGAGCCACAGAAGTTTGAATAAATCCCTTTCTCTGTGTGTGTGTGTGTGTGTGTGTGTGTGTGTGTGTGTGTGTGTGTGTGTGTGTGTGTCTCTCTCTGTCTAATGGCTCGTTATCAGTCCACAGCTGCTCATGTTGTTTGCCTTCCTTTCAGGGAAACTACAAGATGGTGCCTGTTTCAACTGCACAGCGCTCAGACTCTCCAGTCAAAAGTAAGCCAATTAAATGGAGGGCTTGCAAGATTTCATGTCCTGAAAAAAGTCTGAAAATGTCTTGTATAATAGATAGTAAATTGTTCTTGCATTTCATTCTAATTAAAAACATCTTTAAAAGTTTTACATTTAAATTAATGGAACTTGCAGACACCATGTTTCTTAATATCTAAATGCAAAGATTATAGATTTTTCTTGGTACACTTTGCAGTATTGCGGTTCCAAAACTATATATATCCATTTTGCAAAAAATATCATTACCTGAAGTTCATTAATCAATATCCTGGCTGTCAAAATGTTATAATTTTGTCAATCAAGAACTTAAATTCCTTCCATGACTTATTTTAATTTTGAGCCATCACTCACTTTCTAAGAGTAGGTGTCACTTTTTTCACATGGGTCTTGGAGCAAAATGTTTCCTTTGATTCCCAGCACTGAGCCTGAACTTATCTGTCTTTAAGCTCTTTGTCCCGTTGTCTCCTTCAGACTCGATGCGCTCCGACTCGGCAGCTTGGCCCAGGTCTCTTCGTTCGGCCCTTACATCCACTCGTCAGATGGTTACGCGGGCCCCTGCCAGAGCGTGGACGCACTGCGGCCGTACTGCGCTTTTGTGGTGGGGGCCTCCCCTTCTCCGTACCCTGCAATCACAACGGGGGCCCAGTGGACGATACCGCGGCCGCAGGACATCGCCGGCGTCCGGTGGATACACACCACGAGGCGGAGATGGGACGACTCCAAGGTGGAGAAGTCGCTGCGTTCGCTAAAGGACAAGAACAAGAAGCTGGAGGAAGGAGGGCCGGTGTACAGCCCGACGCTCGACGCCGAGCCGGTCAGGAGGACGCTCAGACAGCGGGTGGTAGACGAGATCAAACACTACTACCACGGCTTCAGGCTGCTGTGGATCGACACCACTATCGCCGGGCGAATGCTGTGGAGGGTGCTGAACGGAAACCCGCTGTCCCGCCGCGAGAGGAGACAGGTGAGGCCTGCAGGGGGAAAGGAAAGGAAGAAAAGAAAAGGAAATAGTGGAGTAGTCTCTTCACACTGTCTTCTCTGGGGGCCAACATTTCCAAGTCATTTTTCTTGCAGACCCAAATCTGTTTTGTGGAAAGTGTCAGATTTACCCTTGTTTGAATGCCCTTTTTAGCTTAAGTTATCCAGGGACAGGCTTTGTTTAGCATACATTCTCATCACCAGGCTTCACATTCACAATCCCACACATTCACAGTTAGTCAGTTACAGTGTTGTTCAGCTAACATTTCATTGCAGTGGCTTGTTTAGACTTTGGCAGCGTAATGTAGTTACTAAATTGTGACACAAATTTCACCAGAATAACGTTTTACATTTCAGGCTTTTAGCTGGTGCTCTTATCCAGAGTAACTTACAATGTGTACAACCGTAGAATAAACTTAACATTGGTACATAACAAAAGGTTAGATGAGTAAAAAGGACACAGGGAGAGAAGCTAGAAAAGCATTTTTAAACTAGAAGGGCACTCGGAGAGCACAGACCTCCGCCAAGGTTCGTGCTATTATTGCTTGTTCGTGAGTTGGATCTGGATCCGCTCCAAAATTTAATGGGTTCTTCCTTGGCCCATGCTACACCCTTCCACCAAGTTTCATGAAAATCGGGCCAGTAGTTTTTCCGTAATCCTGCTAACAGACAAACAAACAGACAAACAAACAAACAAATGGCACCGAAAACTTAACCCCCTTGGTGGAGGTAACAAGAACACGTTTGTGTTTTGACCGTGATGTTAAAACATGTTTCCCTTAGGTTTCAAAGAAATGATTACATGTGGGTCGACCTTAATACAATTAGCGAGTGATTTAACCTAGTTAGCTCTGCTATGTAATGTTGTTCCTGTACTAATTACATTATTGCAACACAGATCAAGAGGGATTGCTCAACTACCTTTTTTTAACCTTTAACCTAATTCAAGATACTGGAAATTACATGAAGCTGAAGTGAATTACTTCGATCAGTTTACCGTTGTGTTCGTTGTGTTTCACCTCTGTGTCTGGTATTTAGTGCAATATGATACATATGCTAAGCCTTTTGGGATGATTAACATACACAATGTGCAATAGCATTAGCATGCACGTAGCACGCATTAGCATGTAGTGAACTAAATACATACTTTGGGCACACAAAAGTGCTCAAAATCTTCTTGCTGCACATCAGTAAATAAATGTGTTAAGAGTGTATTTGCCTGAAACTGAATGTAATTCTTATAAATTAAGATTATTTTAGGCGATACCAGACTCTGAGCTGTCGACTCAAAATTGCATTTTCACATTGATGGAAGCAATTGGCACGAATCACTCTCGATCCACTTGATAGGTGGAGTTCTTCATTGGTTTATCAATCCGTTTTTCCTTCACTTTGCTAGCAGTGATGATGCAGCGCTAATTGAGTACAAGGTTTGAAATTAACACCAAACCACCGGTGTTGACTGTGGCTGGCAAGTTTACCTATTCTACCAGCCATTTGAGCAGGTAGCCATTCATCGCTCAAATTCATCGCTACTGACAAGTTATTACATTATGTAGCAGTTATGGGCCAAAATAAGGATGACCTGAGACCAAAGCTAAAAAATTACCCCTAACCACCACTAATACAAACCAAATACAGAAGAAACACTATTTCAAGAATCTACTTGGTTTCGAGAATGTGGTTTTAAGAAAGACACTCCTGAGTTAATTACTATTAAATCAATATTCATGAATCGCCTTGATTGTAAGTAGTCAAGTAATGCATACCTGTACAGGACAGACTCTAGTAATACTCTGTGATGACACGATCCGGTCCTTGTTCTGAACTTGAAGGCAACATGCCGTGTTATATTCAGGGGGGGCTGTTTGGAGCGGGGCCCAGCGCCCGCTGCAGTAATCTGATGCAGGTGCCGGGATGCAGGAGAGGTGAGCGGGTCGGCTCAGGTCACACTGTCACCTCTTCCCCTGATGGAACAGGCATAGCAGACATGACTGGCAAGTTGTGAACGCTGCTTTAAAGTGAGAAGTGTTGGGATGCTGTTGTGGTTGACTGGGAGTCTGTCCTGTCATGTGCGAGGACTGCATGTGTTCTGGCTCAGATGCTTCGTCAAATCCAAAATTCAGCAGCCGCTTTCACTGTTTGACTAGCTAAACTGAACTTAAGAAGAAAAAAGAACCTCGTAATGATGGTTGTTTACCTTCTTAATTAGAAGTCACAGTCAAAACTGACCAGAATTGGATGGTGGCTGTTGCTTATTTCACAGTTTACTCACCTCACTTTACTGTCATTGCTCTGCCTGTTGGAGTTTGACTTGGGAAAATTCCAGCCAAGACCAAATTTGTATTTTTTTTGTATATTTTTTTTTGACTTAACCAAAACTGAGCTTGAGGTGTAAAGACAGACTAAAGCCTGAAGTGACTATGAATTTTGTAGTGATTGATGGTTAATAATTCGGTTATTATAATAATGACAGTATCTTTCAACAATATTTTGGAACCTGGGCTCAACCCAACCTCAATGTCCATCTCTACATCCTGTAAAACTCATAAAATACAGGAAACTGGTGAACTGACCATTCATAAAATTTCTAAGATTGTTTTATTCAATAAGTGCATGTACAGGAATTTGACTCTGAGACATTGGTGCAGAGGTATGTTAACAACGTAGAGTTTCACAATACATACTGACAAACAAGGGCAACAGGACTGCACATGCTTTTTAAAGGTATGATGCAATATGTCCTCTGAACGGTACAATAAAGAGCTGAAATGTGCCTGTCTCCTGTTTCAGTGGCCCTGGTTCCATAAGTAAATTTACCATTCATTTTCTCTATAGACATTTCAGACTATCTTTATATGCAAGTGGGGTGCATTAACCTCTCTATTATGTAAGGATCTCCTCCCCCTTCTACTCTCTAAAAAACAAAAAAACAAAACTGATTCTATGAATGCTACTTATTCCTATTAAAGGCTTAGCTGATGAAGACTGTGATGTACGGTCGGTTTGACTAATGTTGACAAAATGTACTTAATCTAAGTCACTTTGGATAACAGCGTCTGCTAAATTACATAATGTAATGTAATATAATATAAAACATTTTAAGCTTTTAACCGAACCAACCGGCTACAGGATGAATCACTTACAGCAATAGATTCAGACAATAAAACGGAAAAAAGGCAAGTGTGCAAGACTGTGTACATAACGTTTTTTAACAGAGGGAACAAACTACTCATTCCATAATAATAATAATACTATAATAATACAATAGTGATTACTGATTTGTAATGATTTTCTTTTCCTTCTCCTTAAAAAAAAGACATCATGTCTGACAGTTAAATCACAGTGGAGCGGTGACAGTCACCGGTTGCTAGCAGACTAATGTTTCTTCACTCTCGTCTGGCTATCAACCATGCGCAGCTTTGGAGCGGGTGATGCTTCTATGGTAACGGCAACCTTTCTGATTGGTGGGAACTCGCTAAAGCTTGTGGGTGGTGTAGTATTTTACCAGGAACTCTGGAATAAAACATGATTTCTTAGCAACAAAGTTGAAAACAGATTGACTGATGGCTTCTACAGGAACATATATAGTTTTTTCACAAGCTAATAGCTCATGGTTTGTCTATCTTACACTGGTAAAACGTTATGGCTAATAATCAAATTCCCTATGGGGAAATGAATGGGGAATTTACTTATGGAACTCAATGTTTCCACTCTATATGTATCACTCAAATCAGAATCACAATCTGAATCCCCTTATAAATACAATAAATGTACAGGAATCTGTCTCAGTTGTATTGGTGCATAGATACATACATATGTTCAGTATTCTGAGCTCAATGGCTATGTGCCGTAGAAAAAGGAAAGTAAAGCCTCATGCCATCCCTACTAGTGGTGCTGCTGGTCAGTGCTGATGATGGCCACTGTTTTCCCCCCATTAAAGCCACACTACTAGCCCATCTGCACCTTTTCAAATGCAGCTGACTCCCTCGGAGCGCATGTCCCCGTCCCATCTACACCCCATTCATCTAACCTGCGCTGGCACTGCCTCCTTAATCCCCCCTCTTTTCACATTCACTTTCTTACTCCGGCCTCAGCTCAAGGGTCCTTCTATTTTAATCTGTCAACCCCCCCCCCACCCCCCCACCCCCCTCCCTTCTTTGATGTGGAGCTGCGGGAGATGATATACATGTCAATGGGACTGCGGACAAAGGCCTTTTCACTCATGCTGGCCTAAATCCTTCACCCTCGCTGGTCCAGTGACATGCAGGTGGAGAGAGGGGAGAAAGAGGGACTCGTGTTTTGGCCTTCTCCCCCCTGGGGCGTCTCTGTAGATGGCTGGTTGGTTGATTGTGTCTGCTGATGGTCAGTAAGCCACAGTTAAGACAGGGGTACAATGACTAGTACTGGCCTGGTCCTTATATACTTTGAGGATTGTTCAGGTCTGAGCTTAACAAACGCGCTCCCTATAGACTCAGGTGAACAGTTTGTGAGCCTTGTGAGGCAGAATGTTCACTTTGGTCCGTAGCACCATGCAACTAACAAACCAGTGAATTAGGAGGTTTCTGTTGCTCTGGAGATGTATGGCCGCAGGGTCAAAAGTGCTGACTGCTCAAACCGCTATTAGAGGGGATTGAGTGGGGTGATTGTACAAAGAGACACAAAGGGAGGGAGATGAGGGGGGACATTTTCACTGTTGTCTGTTGGCTGGTCTCCCCCACTGCTGCTCTCTGCTGGAGGCACACACCAACTACAGCCCAGTGGAGATGAGTGGTACTGCATTGGTTGAATATACAGAGAAAAGCCTGCAGTGCATGTTCTGCAAAGACATCTTCAGTGTCGAAAAGCCAGAGAGACTCTTAATTTCTGTGGACTGCCCATCTGGCTGATGTATTTTTATATACATATATTTATTTTATGTATCTATATTGTATCGGTTTGTTCTTTTTTAATTTTAACTTTAATGCTACTTGTTTAGTTTATATTATAATTTTTTTCGTGATATTAAAAAAGATATAAATAAAAATACTAGAGCAAAAAAAAAGGAAAAGTAGGAAGAAAGAAAAGCCAGAGAGATGCAGACACTAGCTTAGTTATTGAAATATTTTCTTCTAAGATGCTTTAATTTAATGATTATGTACCAAGTGCACCGTATGTCAAAGCTAATTCCAGGCATTTTAAATGATCTCCCCATTGCCTCAGGCCATCTTCACTCTCTCCGTCTGTGATTTTCCTCATCAGAATTTTTTTTAATCAGTCAGTGCTAATTCCAGCCTTTCAAAATCTTCTCCCCAGTTCCTCAGAACGTGCGCGGACGTCTTCAGGCTGCTTCCCTTCCTGGTGTTCATCATCGTTCCCTTCATGGAGTTCCTCCTTCCTATAGCGCTGAAACTCTTCCCCAACATGCTGCCGTCCACCTTCGAGACACAGACCAAGAAGGTAAATACAGTCGGGCATCTCGTTTGAACTGAAGCTGCATGATACGGACAGAATACATGACATCACTACTGCGAATATTTTTACTGTTGTTGTGGTTGCGATATGACTTGCGATATTATTATTCTAAGTATAGTTGTAAGTCTGCATTGTCTATTGATTTGACAGTATCTCCCATTAGGCTTCCCATCGATATTCATAAATAATGTTTGGCCATATTGCAGCCTTTGCAGCATAAATATTGCAGTCTCTCATATTGCAGTGTCAATGAGAACTTGTGTTTTTTAGCGCAAAGTTGAATCCCCACCCATAACATGAATAAGATAACACCTAGGAAGCTGATGGATCCTAGGTGAAAGTTCATACAAGGAAAGTTTATACATGGTGATCCTGTTGCCGTCTCCTTCTGACGAGGGTTGATCCTATTTGAAGCCTCTAATCCTTACCATAGATATAACAGGATCCCTGACCTGCTGTTGCTAACCTGGACCTTCCTTTGTGTTGTGACCTTGACCCTCACAGCTCACTGCTCAGTATTATGTAATGTTATTTTCCACTGCTGGTTCTCTTCTTTGTTTTTTTTTTCTTTTATACTCTGCTGTTTTAATCCGAGTCCCTTTATCCATCAAGTCCAGGAACCTATCTTGGTGGTATTGGTGCTAGGGCTGCAACTAACGATTATTTTCATTGTCGATTAATCGATTAGTTGTTTGGTCTATAAAATGTCAGAAAATGGTGAAAAATGTGGATCAGTGTTTCCCAAAGCCCAAGATGACGTCCTCAAATGTCTTGTTTTGTCCACAACCCAAAGATATTCAGTTTACTGTCATAAAGGGAGTAAAGAAACCAGAAAAATTTTCACATTTAAGCTGGAATCAGAGAATTTTGACTTATTTTTCTTGACAACTAATCGATTAATCGATTAATCGTTGCAGCTCTAGTTGGTGCAGACATATTAATAAATTTACAATCCATACTGACACTTAGACCTCATGTAAAAGATTGAAGAATTTCATTGATTTCACCTGTCGTCATTTGACTGTGCAGTACAGCAATATCTCATTCATTTATTACATTTAATATGAAGAATGTGTATTATTTGTTTATTGGGAATTATTTTACCGCAACATTTCACGTGTAATCTGTTGTTGTAGGAGGAGAGGTTGAAGAAGGAACTGCGGGTCAAACTGGAGATGGCCAAGTTCCTCCAGGACACCGTGGAGGAGATCGCTCTGCGGAACAAGGCTGCCAAAGGCAACGTGACGGAGGAGTTCTCCACCTTCTTCCAGAAGGTTGGTGACACATCATCATCATGTAATGAGGGAAAACAGGCGGAGTACTACCCTCTGTTGGTGGAAAAAATAATGAAATGTCAGTAGTTGGTCAGTCTTGAATTGGGTGTATTTGACAGGAAACGGTTGAAAAAATTAGGCCACAATTTGTAAAAAGATGAGGTTCCACTTTTTAACACTAAAAATTTAGGCATTTAAATGACACTTGTATCCATTGAGACTTAGAATAAGTGCGGCAGAAGAATAGGCTTAAATTATTGTTTATAAAGCTTTAATATCAAAGTGGATTCGTCCAATGTTTTCACATGATTGAATATGTGTTTTCACTTTGTTTAGTTTCAGACAACCAAATCATTGTAGGGGAAGTGTCTGTGATCTGGGATTACTCATTTCAGTAACCTAAGACTAGACAGTTTTGCACATTTACAGCCCCAGATAGCAGCGAGAGGTAACTGAAATTTAAGGACTCCAATACCCAGAAATTTTGTAACAACATGACATCAGTAAACTGCACACAGCAGATTACCAACCAGCCAGTCTGTGATGCTTTATACAAAAGAGAGAAGAGAAGCAAAAGATCCAATGTTGGTGAGTCCAGCTTTCTGTGGACGGGGCGCTGCTCACTGCTGTTTAGGAGACAGTTTGGATTTCGCTCTCAGGTTTCGATTTGTCACTTTCTGTGGGCGGAGAAGAGACCACAACAGTTTCAAACAGGATGAGTCTACGGGGGTCTTAGTTAGAGGGGATGGGACTCTCTTTTCTGTTGCAGCCCCACTTTGTGATTTCAGCAGATAAAAGTCATGATTTGTTCGCCCTTGTAGATCCGGGACTCTGGGGAGCGTCCCAGTAATGAGCAGATCATCCGGTTCTCCAAGCTGTTTGAGGATGAGCTGACCCTGGACAACCTGACCCGACCCCAGCTGGTGGCGCTGTGCCGTCTGCTGGAGCTCCAGTCCATCGGGACCAACAACTTCCTCCGTTTCCAGCTCATCATGAAGCTGAGGGCCATCCGCGCCGATGACAAGGTCCGCCGCCATGTGGTGCTTTTGTACTGTGCTGGTTGAAAAATTACACCATTTGTCTTAATCTTTCGAAATAATTAAAATGTTCAAACAGCTTCACTTGCATGATTAAAAAGGTACATTTATCAGAGATGATAGGTACAATATTCTTTCCGTTAATACTTATTTCAGTGATGACAAAGCAAGGAAAATGTAATAAACTTTATTTTTAAATGTAGTTCAGACGTTCAACAGTTGAGTTTAGTTGAGACACTTTTTCTTTCCTGAGCTCTTTACTGTCTTGTGCTCTAGGTTCATTTATTTTTCATTTCAGTCTATTCAGGAAGAGGATTTTCTTCCAAAATCAAATACTGAAAATATTTTAGCAATGTTTTTACCATAGTAGGTTGTCATATACATAACAGAGAATAAAGATAATAATAATAATAACCTTTATTTGTATAGCACCTTTCATACACAACATGCAGCTCAAAGTGCTTTACATCAATAGAAGGCAGATAAAAGACAGATAAAAAGATAGAATTCATATAAAAACAAAAGGAAAATGCACTGTATTAAAAGAATCAAATCAAGGACAATAGAGGAAAATAGAAAGATAAAGATCATCATCATATTATTTCGCTTCCTGATTACATTTTGAAATGGCTGAAATGGAAGTCAACTGACCCATAAAAGCTTGATGTTAAATCTGTGCTGTGTTGTTCCAGCTGATAGCGGAGGAGGGGGTGGAGAGTCTGAATGTGACCGAGGTCCAGGCCGCGTGTCGCGTCAGAGGGATGAGGTCACTGGGAGTCACAGAGGACCGGCTGAGAGAGCAGCTCGTCCAGGTAACAACAACAAGGGACAGATGATTTTCAGGATCACACATATCCATTTCCCCCTTAGTTACTGAATTTATGTGTCATTCTAGTAATATTGCTGAACAGCAATAACCAAAATACAGATCTTGTCCCATTTTCTTTTTTGGTGTCAATCTTGTTCCAATGCTTCCATGTAAAATGACATTGACTGGATTTGATTGACTAAATTTGATTGATCCATTAGGTTTGACTGATATGGGTTTTTGAAGGTCCATAATCATATTTTCGTGTTGGAGCTGCCGATAGCTGATATTTTGAACCAATGTTCAATCTCTTTAAAGGACATGTATTCAGTATTTCCCTCAGAATTGTATTACTGACAGGGTGGAAAATCCACTGAAATAGCATTTAGATCATCATGGGACACTAAAACTGTCCATTAAAACCAATTCTGATTTGATTCTGATTTTTTTTAAGGTCAGCAGGTATTTAAAGCAGGGTGACCCACCTCACGTGTGCAATGAGGAAAACCCATTTATTGCCTTGAAGAATTAATTTACAAAAAACATCATATACGTAATTAAATCAAAAAATAAAATAATCAAAGAAAATAAAATTTCATTGCAGGTTTTACAAATTGTTTTTCTGTAGCTGTGGCCAGGGAGAAACCTCCATCATATCCTCGGTGGACGATATCTGATAGTTAGTAACAACAATATTGGCAAATTGATCGATCTAACCCTATGATCCATCTCCATATTTATTGAGGTTATGGAAACTCAAGGTTGTGGGGGTTTATGGAGATTCATAACATCTTCATGTTGCATCATATATGTGACATGATATATCGTATCATATCTATCATAACATCTGTGATATCTTCCTCCTTGTCAGTGGTTGGAGCTGCACCTGAACCAGCACATCCCCACCTCCCTGTTGCTCCTGTCCCGGGCCATGTACCTCCCCGACACCCTGTCCCCCGCCGACCAGCTGAAGACCACGCTGCAGACACTTCCTGAGATAGTGGTATGTAGGCAGGCTGTGGTGCGATGTGGGGCTTCTCTGTCGTCCATGATGAAATTATATATAGTAGATATAATAACAACAAACTTTATTTATATTGCATTTACGTAAAAGCAGATGTGCTTCAGAAAAGGGCATGAAAACAAGACCAGTAAAAGTATATAAAAACTAGTAAAAGTGATTTAAGAAGAATTTAAAACTAAAATAAATGAACTTGTCCTTGGTGTGTGTAGTGACACACTAACTCAGTGTTCCTTGATATTTAGAAGCAAGAACATATGTTATTTGCACATATGTTATTTTGCATGAGCAGTTGTGTGTGTATACTATCATATTTAAAGGTGTGTCTTAGCTGGGTGGGCATTTTGATGTGTGTGAGACATTGAAAATCTTCTAGCTGTTAGCATTAGGGTCAATTGGGATTTTTTGTGTTGTCACAATACCAGAATTTGACTTTGATACCAAAACTAAGTTTAAAATCTAAAAATTCAATACTGCTGCGATACAACAGCAAACAAGAAAAACCATAAAGCCATGTGTTCCTACCTGTGATTTGGACAGCTTTGTGAAATAGTTCTATGTTTGGCTCCTGGCTCCAGTTTGTCAACCAGTTTAGCTGAACTGGGATCCAGTTCAATACATGATGGATTGTTTGAAGCTGTTGCTGTTTTCAGCTGTTGGACTCATTTGAATTTTGCGCTGACCGCTCAAGAGTCAGACTGCAACTCTGTCTATTCCAATCCTTCTTGTTATTCCAGTCCACATGTTTACGCCCTCTGGTGGTGACATTGAAATTGAAATTCAGCTTGCAGAACTCATTTGGTGAAAGCATCGAACATTTATAATATTCAATATTGAATTAAATCTTTTGCAACGGTATTGAAGTTGTATCTAAATTTTGTTCATCGGGACAAAGCTATTTAGGGTTAGTATTTTAAATAATAAGCCTATTGTTTTCATGCTTGAGATGATGTCCAGTGCTACTTTCTTGCTTTGGGTGGATAATTTTTTGTTCGACTCTACTCTCCCCTCCCCTCCCCTCTCCAGACGAAGGAGGCCCAGATGATGGTGGCAGAGATGGAGCTCTCCAAAGTGGACAACAAGACCAAGCTGGAGACGACGCTGCAGGAGGAGGCGGCCATACGCCAGGACAACAAGGACAGGGAGATGGAGCGGCTGGCTGACGCTGCAGAGAAGGCTGCCAGGGTAAAGACTCTCCCACAGCCTTTAGACTGTCTACTGCCTACTACAGAGTATAAGACTCTCACTGTGTACTTGATGTTTTCCCCCCCTCCACTGTCTTCTACAGGAGGAAGAGGTGGAGCTCGATACAGAGAAGCGGAGCCCGGCGGATGCAGAGCCGGTGCTGTCCACCGTCGACGTGTCCGTCCATTCAGAGACGCTGAGGGACACGGCGCCGGTCCTGGATGCAACCAAGGTAATGTCAGAAAAAAACACACGCTCGCTGTAATCTGTAGTTTACTAAATGCTTTACACTCGCTATGAAATTGTATCTATTTCTATTGTTTTCTATGAGTTCCAGTATCTTGAAAATTTGTCTGGAACAAAAAAATTGGTGCTCTGAATCTGTCAAGAGCCGTCAGGATGAGAATTCTTTAACTTTATTAGCACCGGAGAGATGCGCTACCCTTTTAATATTTTTTGCATTTTATTTTTATTTATATACTGTGGTACATTTAATCATATCTTTGTGTATATTTTTACTCTGCTCTCCATTTCGTCCTATATGGATCTCCATCACCCAATTGATCTCGGGCATTAATGAAGCTAATCTTATTTAAATTGGTTCAATTTTGTCATTGGCTTCTGAACTAATATACCAAAGAAATAAAGAAATGGAAATTTATGTCACAAATCATTTAATGTACTCTTATTCCCAATGGCCAGTTATGTCAGGTGTTTTGTGGGGACTCGTTTGTCTGTCTTGCCTTGTTGTCTCACCTGTTTCCACCAATCGTTTTGCCACTTCCTCTTTCGTGCCATGCAGTTTGAACAGTGGCAGATGTTCCTACGCATCCAGGTTAGGTTTAACGATGTCTCCTCCTGACTGACCCTCACATCCACACCCGTTTATCCCCGCACATATCTGGTCTCTAAGCGCCCATGGACCCAGATGTGGGTCAAATAGTACTTGCAAATATTTCTGGTGTTTGTTTTAACACACGGCACAGAGACGCCTGAAAATGCGAATTTCGGTCCTCTTCCAAGACTGCGGTGCAGTTTGTTAGGAGTGAGAATGTAATCTGAACCAACTAAAGGAAACAATCCAAAAACTCAAGGGATTATGCGTCTAAAGAGACAGATATTGACATCTGATAGCCAGTAGTTCCTCATGCTTGGAAAGCCTAGCAGAACAAAATGAAGTGAGGGCAAACCACAGTCTGGACTGATGCCATATTCAGCTTTTTCTTAATGTGATGTTAACTGGTATGAACACCAGAGAAGGTAAATTACAGCAAAGAGTGCAGACAAGTCCATCATAAGCCCCAAAACGTGCCATCCACTTTCACTATCTTACCAGCCAACTAGATTTTTTTACAATAGAAAATGACCTCCAAATGATGGTTACATGCCAACAGAGTAGACAAACTGAGCAGCCGCTGTCAGAATTTTCCAGCAGTATCTGGTGATAAATTCCCACCTTGCTTACTGCGGTAAACCCCACTCATCTGGTGCTCCAAGTAGGTTAAAACAAACACCAACAAATGCTGTTTGGCCCATGTCATGTCTCCTCTTCTTTCCTTGTCACTCCTTCAGCTGGTGTCAGTCACTGTGTTGAACCTTTCCTCTCCTGACTAACAGCCTTGTAGTTCTACAGCGTTCCTTCCCATCATCATGTGTTCATGTTATTGGGTTATGGGTAGAAGTTTCCACCCATTAGACTCTCTCCAGCCTCCCTCTTTTACCCCTTTTTTGTATTCGGGGTCTCCTGTGTGGGTTTACATTATATGTGTATGGTACTTGCTAAGTGCTAAGAAACACACTTTTTGAAATAATTGAAGAGTGCATTTCCATAATACTTGTATATCCATTTTAGGGGATAAATACTCCCTTGAAATTCCCCTTTTTAATCATTCAGAATCTCTAAAATATAGAGGATCCATTGTGTAAAAGGGTTATCATTTTGTCTACTAGTAAGGACTTGTGTTAAAAAGTATTATTATTTGTTTTAATTGTGTGCTATGAATCATTTTATAAGAGCAGGTGCCACTTTTTCCAAATAGTGGATATAATTTCTGACATTATAGAAAAAAAGAAAGTGCATTCAATCAACTGTGTCTCTTGCAGGGCGAGGAGATCACCAAAGAGGAGATTGACATGTTGAGCGACGCCTGCTCGAAGCTGAAGGAGCAACGGAGGCTGTTGACTCTGGAGAAAGAGGAGCTGGAAGAGCTGAAGGACGACGTCCAGGAATACAACGAGGTGCCTGTTACACACGAGTCATTACTGTAGAGAGACAAGAGTCAAGAGTTATTAGCATTCAAATCAAAGGTTTCTTAGGGATTTGTCTTAAAAGGGACAAGTTTGTAATACAGTATGTGACTCCTTCTGCAAGCCTGTGTTTTTGTATAAATGCAAGTGTGAATTATTGCTGTGTGTGTGTGTGTGTGTGTGTGTATGTGCTATTGGATATATTTGTGTGTTCATGTGTTTCCCAGGATCTGGAGGAGATAAAGAAGGAGCTTTCTAAGAGCGGCCAGGAGAAGGGAGTGGAGGAGTCCAAGGCCAGCCAGCGGCTCTCCAAGAGAGTCAACCGTATGATTGGTCGCATCGACAAGATCATCGTGGAGCTGGAGAAGGACAAGGTCGTCCTGGATGGGCAGATGGACGGTGGCACCTCCCCACCTGTCGGGTAAGAGCTAAAAATCTCATTGTTTTCATCAGAACTGCCTCAGGGAAACATCGCTTTCAGACAGCGTCAGGATAGTATTTGAAGGGGTTCATTCAAAAATGCTATATATCCATTTTTTAAGAAATGTTTAATGTTAATATTTGAAAAATGACAAAAATGTCATATCATCTAATGTGATACTGTACTAAAGCAACAGCCTTCAGTTCGCAAATGATTAAAAAAATTATCCTTGCTAAGTTTAGTAAGTCTTCTAAGAGTTGTTGTCACCATTTTAAAATGGTGCACATCTCATTCTGGAATGAAACTCTTCACTTGCAAATAATTCTTAGTGTTTGTTTTAACTTACTGGGAGTACCAGATGGGTGGGGTTTCAGTTCATTCCAAGGTTATTTCATTTGAAAGTCAGTTTAGCATTCTTCTTGTGATAGATAACATATATGACTTTATCTGAGTTGTGCTGAGGCAATAAACCTCATCTATCTGACACTCCAAATATGTAAAAAAAAAAAAATGCTCAGAATTATTTTCAAATACATTTTGACTCCTGTCTGATTGCTGAGACTATAGAAAGCAGCAGGCCTCCTGATGTCCCGGCTTTGATTCCTCTCATGGCTTTGCTCCATTCTGCAGGCTGTAGTGTGTGTAGTGTGTGTGCTGGTCACTGTGGGACATGAAGCCTCTTAAAGGCAATGATGCAACGGCAACTTTCTGACGCCGTGGAGGTGGGCAATATTGCCTACAACAAGGGTGGGGATTGGAAATGGATGGTGCATAATAGAGTGGGTTATTATAAGGGGCAAATTGGAAAATAAAAATGAAGCCACTAGCCAAATTGTCAATTTGTTTTTTGTTTTTTTTCACTTTGACAAATAACCAGCCATCCTTTAATGGTCCTATTCTCTAGTAACAGACTGGTAAAATAGTAAAAGTGGCTGTTGAGTTTAGAGATTTACTCGACACTATAGCCTCTAGATAAAATATATTAGTTTCTTGTAGTTACTTTCTTGTTGTGGGCAAAATTGCTCATCTGAATTCTCTGAGAATGTTGCCTATGTATCATGGTCTTCTTCACTCTCCATGATATACGACTGTATATGTAACAGTAATTTCATAGATTTTACATAATTTAAATTAGATTATGTGGATTGTAATTGCAATTTGTAGATTGCAATTTACAAATCAGTTGTTGTTATGGATTGTTTTTGTAACCATTATCATCATCATCCTCATCATTGTCATCTTCATCATCACTTCTTTGTAAAATGGTGGTGGAGAGAGGATCAGGAACAAAAGGTTTCCCAGAAAAAAAAAAAAAAAAAAAAAAGATTTGTGTATAAATTTATATTTTACATTTTCAGAACCAGTTCCTAATCCGTTTAAAATTTTACAGATTATTCTTTGATAAATATAGTGACGCCAAAAGGTAAGATAAACTGGTAAAATGCCTCCCCATTTGCTTGCTTGCCAAACGCTAACATTGCATTATGGGTCGTCGACCATTAGCCGCTGAAATCCCGCCATAAAGGATCAGCCATTTCTCTCGCCTTGTCCACAGCTTTAGCTTCCATTGCTGCTCCTTCACTGAGGTGCTGTCTACTGGTTGCTGTGCACTCATTTTACTTAACGCCCTTTTTTTTTGCCCCGTTCATGAATGAAGTAACATTGAAAACAAAGATCTAATTCAAATTGCTTGATTTGAACGATTTAAGATGGTAGTCCAAACTGTATTAAACTACTTGTCAGGGATGTTTGTTTGTTAGAGTAACTTCTTAACCTTTTATTGAGGTTAATCAAATAAGTAATTTCATAGCATTCTGATTTAAAGCTGCATGAGGCAAGATTTTTATGTGAAAATGCATCCATCGTATTCAGCCTAAATCATAACCCACTAACTGAGACCCTGTAGATTTGCTGTATTTTCCCAAATTACTTTCTGGTGTCTGGTATGGACACTTCTCCACCAACAAGAGAAATCTGAACTTAAGAGTGAAATCCAAACTCACCAACGTTAGATCTTTCCCTCTCTCGTCTCTTTCGTTTTCCTTTGGTATAAAGCATCACAATGTTGTTTTCTGGGTTTTTAAATTCAAATTTTTGGTATCTGGAACTGCCATTCTGTTACTTCTACTGTTTTTTTTGTTACAGCTACTTTTGCTATTTGGAGCCAACTACTAGCATGCGAAATTGCCCAGAGCAGCTTTAAATGCAATATTTACCAGAAGCTTTAAAAAACAAATCAATTGAAACCGTCCTTTGATTGTAGTTATCTGCATTATCGTTGAAGCAAATCTGACCAAAATTTTAACATGAAGCAAATAAGAATGAAAATCAGTTTTGATTGGTGTGATCTGGGAACCTCGGAGGCAGCATGCGTGTGTGTGTGCGACGCCCGGGACAGTTCTCTCCCCTCCCTCAGACTTCTCCACCATTTTACGTCCTGTCAAACCGAGTAACCGTTCCCTGTATGCAGTCTGTTCTACACCTTCAGGGAGAACCTCATCAGCATCGACGAGCTCATCAGCGTCATGCGGCAGATCCAGAACATTCCAGAGCACAAGCTGCAGAGCATCGCCGACGCGCTCGACGACAACAAGGACGGCAAGATCGACATCGATGACGTCATCAAAGTACGTTCAGGAGGAAGACGGAAGAGATGCCAGAAGGCTTTCTTGTTTTGTGTTCTTTTTTATTGTCTTTGTTTTTTTTTTTTTATTGTTTGGAAAATAAAATGTCTCTCGTTGGAGTCAAAAGGTGTTTTTAAGAGAAGAAGGTAAGGCGCTCTTGCATGGAAGGGGGGGCACGGCGTTTCTCTTGGCAGCACAACATGTGACATTACTGTATAATTCCTGTTTGTCATGTAAGTGTAGAATCTGGGGAGGAAAAATTCAAGAGATGATAATCCACCTGCTCAACATCTCCATTTGTTAAGTTTCAACAGATTGTCTACTGAGGATGTTTGCTTATTTATCAGTATAAGGGTGTAAGTACCCAGTTCAGGATCATCTTAAGTAATTTAGATCATAATTAAACAAGTGTATGTTAACTAATGTTGCTACTGGTTAGGGCTGGGCGATATGGACAAAATCAAATATCATAATATTTTTGACCAAATACCTCGGTATTGATATTGCGACAATATTGTAGGGATGGCTATTGGTGCTTTCACAAAATATTTACGCAATGAGATTTTTGATAAATAATCATCAATAATGTGGATATAATGATTAAGTGGGTAAAGGCAAATAATAGAACAGCTAGAACAGAAAATGACATCACTTTACTGTAATGCAGCCTTTAAAACCAGGAAAAGACACTTATGCCATATCACGATATTACGATATCCAAAATCTAAGACGATATCTAGTCTCATATCACAATATCGATATAATATCGATATATTGCCCAGCCCTACTACTGGTAATTCATAACTTATAAAACGTAATACTTTATAGAGGCTTAATGCCATTTAAAGGTTCATTTTTTTAATTTAATTTTTGCTTTCATTTTGAATTTATTGAATAGTTGGTAGTAGCAAATTTGCAAACGGAAACCTTTTATCGCCCCACTACTGTTTTTGTTTTATAATTTTAAAATGAAACTGGTGAGCAATGATCTATAGGCAGTTATTGATGACTTCAATCTATGTTTATTAATGTGCTATTTACTCACTTAGTACTTGTTTTCTCTCGCACCATGCTGTAATAGTTTGGTTAGTTTGTTTATTGAGAGTTAAATGTGGCTTTCCAAATAGCTGCGGGTCGTAATGGAGCCAGCAGCAGTCCATCTGTTTTACCTGATTGTTAATATGCTTTTATTTTACATCATCTTATAAGTGTGATAAGAAAACTGAAGTGCATAGTTTAGTATCTTGATAAGTTACCTATTATCCTTCACAAAGTACTGTAATTTGTGTCTAATCAAGAGTATCTCGTTTTTAGAATGACCCCCCTTCAAATATAGTTATACTTGTCATGTGTTTTCCCAGGTGGTGGAACTGATCGACAAGGAGGACATCGACATCTCCACCACCCAGGTGGCCGACATCATGGTGATGCTGCAGAAGGAGGAGAAGCTGATCGAGAAGGAAAAGGCCAAAGAGAAGGCTGAGAAGGAGCAGGCAGCTAAATTCAACAGCTAACTCGTTTCCCACAAAGACGGGCCCTTGTAAAAAAAAAAAAAAAAAAAAAAAGACTATTGAGAAGTTTGTGTCTGGAGTCGCTCTGGACAAACTGCTGCAGCCAAGAGAGTGGTGAGGTGACAGCTGCCTTCTCAGTGTTGTTCCATCAGAACTTGGGCTCTTACAAATTTGTTAAAAAAGATGAAAGAAGGCTCATTGCCTTTAAGATGCACAAATTCAAAGAGAAACTTAAATTGCCATTATGTTTAACCCTTTTGGACTGATTCTATATATATTTGGTTTGTTTAATTTTACTCAATTATGTATTAATACAGGGGGCACGATGACTTGAAATCATGGTTGTTCTCCTACCTTCAAGTTGCTGAAGGAGAAATGAATCAAAATTGGATTTGGAAAATATATTGGGAGATATATTGGTGAACCATCTTGCCTTTCATTTCATTCATACAATCATCTCAGAGAAATGAGAGTTCATTTCTCGACTTTGCACACTAAAAACCACTTTCATCACCGTCATTCCTCTTTGATTTTGTTTGGTTTATCCTGCAACAGTATCTTTTTTTTTTTTTTAATGAGCACCTCATATTGATATGTAGTAAAGTGACTACTTGTTATTTATTTTTGAATGTAATATGGAGACGTAGCTAAAACTGGCTACAGGATGCTTAAATGGTGGTTGCAACCAAAGACACCATCAGAGACAACATAGAAAATATATTCAAATTCTATGGGCAGTTATGAAGAGTTGAATTCCAAAATGCTATATATTCATTTTGGAACTAAAAATCATAACATTAAGTTACCTCTTAAAATAGAAATAGTGGATCCATGCTTTAAAAGTGTTATTATTTTGCTAGCCAAGGACTGAAGTTACCTGCTATCGATATCAATATATAAAAGCTACCGTAACGTACCGTAATTTGTTTTAATTTTGTACTCATTATGTAGTAGCACTTTGTTGTCACATGTTTGAAATAGCTGGCAGCTCATTTTGGAGCGTAACTCTTCATATCTATTCCTAAACGTTCAGTACAGCTCTCTCTAAAATGCCAAAGTTGCACTGTGGCACATTTGTCAGCATAGATTCGGACTATTCCTAAAAATAATCTCTATTTACAAACCAGTAAAGACTGACCGATACTTATTAGCGATGGGGATTATAATCAGGATGGGGACTTTAACACCAGCCACCAACCAGATATTGTTCAGGAGTGGCTGAGAGCAGGAGGCTTTTCTACTCCACCAGTTTCTATGACAGGAGGTAGCTGTTTGGAGGAAATAGATTGAGAGTGGCAGGTCAAGTTTGGGACTGAAAGCCACTGCGGGCCTGTGAACAAAAAGCCAGTTTCCTGCCCTGTTCATAAGTGAGAAATAGTTTATTTGAGCACATGAGGAGTGTGATAACCAATGGTGATCTCGACCTCCGTCGTTTTAATGCCAAGTTGCCTTGTCTGGACCCAGATATTATGGATAATATACTGTTGGGAATTTGTTTTTGAGTATTTTAAGCAGATGACATAGCTATGATGTGCTTTTCACTGGGGATTTACTTAGTGTAAATGAGTGCTTTTGAGTTCAAATATGGGCTGCAGAAGTGGGGATGAATTGAATTGAAGATTAGGTATTTTGAATATTAGGTACATATTGAATCCTCATTTATCTTTGCACTGTAGCCGTGGATGTGTACAGGGTTTAAACAGGGTTTAAACAAGGATTCCCCAGGACAAAGTGATAATTTGAGATAGCGTTTCAGTTGACTACTCTGCATTAAATTCATCCCGGTGCCTGTTTTCATTTGTTCCAGTGACTGAGCATGTTGTGTTCACACGGCAAGCAGCTTGGTTGATGCGTCGCTGTGTTCTGACTGATTGTGGGCGGGGCCAGAGACTCTGATTTCATCTATGTTGTGATCTTGTTAAGTTTTGAACGGGCAAATTGTATTTTTTGCTGCTGTGGTATTGCGTTTCATTACGCTAAAATGATTTGATGAGTTAACATAGCTAGCTACAGTAGGAAGCACCGATTAAATAGCTTTAATTTGAAATTAACACAACCCCCCCCCCCCAATACAATGACTTCAGAGCTTACCATCGACCTCAACAATGGCTACAACTAATCTCCAAACATTTATTCCTGGAGTCTTTCACATAAAGAGAACTGGGAAGCTTTGAATGGCTGGAATCAACTGTGGTGGAACTATTGTTACTGAAACAAAATCACATCTGTAAGGAAACAAGCTGTGACCAACTTTCCTCTGCCAACAGGCCTGTTGAGCGTCCACACATCAGAAAAGTTTCCCTGGTCGCTCTGCTCTGTAGGAAACGAAATGGACCTCCGGTGACTTGTTGGTCGTGTTGCTTGCAGTGTGAACGCACAGCAAGGGGTTTTAATCCTCTTCTATCAAGCTCTCTGCCAGTTTAATTCCATTGAATATTAGGTATTTTGTGCTCGAGGCGAATCCTCTTTTATTACCGCACAGTAACCAGAGATGTGTACAGGTGTAAATGAGGAAGACAAAGTGGTGCTTGAGATAAAGACGAGTGGACGACCCTGCGTTAAATCCATTCCCGGAATCCGCTGTCATTGGTTAGGATGATTAAGGGGTTGTCGGTCTCCCATCAGGCACCGTCCCGGTTCAGACCCGGCGCTCTCCTTGACGCGGGCTCTGCTCTGCTCTGCCTGGGACCAGTCAGACTGATGGGCGCGGGGTAAACACTCGCCCCATACATGGGCCAAAGCCAGCCACAGTGGAGGGTTGTGTTTAGGTTAGAGACGATCCGGCGGTACGTGGCATGCTCGCTGCCGCATAAATCATCAGCCAGTGTAAACATGTCAGTGTGTGTGGAGAATAACGTCGTGACAGCCCCCCGCTTCCACCCGGCAGGAGAGAGCCGTGTTTGTGTCCCGGTGCCTGACAGCTTTTATATATATGTTAGCAGCGCTGCCACTGTTTCTGGGCAGCGTGGGGGTCAAAGGTCAGCGGAGGAAAAATGCATGCCAATATCGCGAAGTGACGCACACCAGTGTAAAGTGTGGCTGACTGAAAATCAATTCGCAGGCTTCCTACGTGGGTCTGGAAAAGTGTGTAACATGAACGGAGTAATTTTTACGTGATAATTATGGAATTACACAAATACTCTGGAAACTACGGAGAAATATTGTGATTTAGACACATACGGCGACACATTTTATGCAGCTTTAGACTCACTGCCACTTCACAGATTGTGATTTTCACTGTGAAGAATAATTTTCAGTGATATGGCCTAGTTGACAGACATATTGCCCAGCATAAATCATATTGAACACCCACCAAAATCTTCAAATGCATTCAGGAAATTAAGTCCTGGAAAAAGTTTTGAAAGGTAAAATATGTAGGAATCCTGACACTAGTATGGACAAAACGATGCAGAGCGGTGTATGTGAGGCTGGCTGAAGTATGTAATTTGCTGAGACATCACAAAACCCCCTAAACAAAGGTTTGGACAGCTGTGCATGGGAGTTAAAATAGCAGGTTCACCTCTGTGGCTGCGGGGCGAGGGGTGAAGCAGGAGTCACAGCCAACCGCTGGCAGCAGTGTTGAGCTTTCCTGCTGCTCGTGTTTATCAGCTCTGCTGTTCAGGCTGCTGCAGTCTCTGGATAACTGTGTTGATTTACTACCTGAGGGAGAAGGGAAGGAGAGCTGCAGTTAATACCAAACGCATTTTGAAAGTGAGCTTAAAACGGGTGTTTTTTGCTTCTGTCATTGTTTCCCAGATGGTTTAACAAGGAGGCCAACCAAAGCCAACAGTCTGTTGTTTTGCCTTGCAATCATCTTTTGATGAAATCTTTATTACATTGTAGATTAGTCAGCAGAAAAAATGGCTATTTGCTGTCCCAATACTTTCACTATTGTCCACAGAGTATTCCCACTGTGTAAATGCACTATGTTATTAAGTTTTGATAGGTGTGTGTTAAGTGTGTGGACTCAGGGTGTGAATGTTCAGTCTGATTTGGTCGGACCAGCTTCGGTGTGGCAGGGAACTGAAGTGTGTTGTGATCTACCATACAAGCCGTCCCAGAAGGTTTCTGTTGAGTCTGAGGAGCCGAATCGTGGATCTTATGTACTAGGAAGTACCAATATTTAAAGCAATAAGTCGTTTATACAGCATGTACCTTGGGTACTTTTCAGTTTTATTTCCATTTTGAGGCGGAACAAGTGTGTACAAAGAATATTGTGATATATCCAGAAGAGAAACGGAGTCTGCTCACTGTCAGTAAATTCTTAAGTGACTAACAAAAAAAGTGCAGCAACAAGTAATTTCTCCTTTCATCCTGATAGTGTGTGGATTCTGTTTCTCTTCCTGATATAAGGTTGATATATTGCTTATTTTGCAATTAATGCACCTGTAGTTGACCATTATATGGACTTGTTTTTTTTTTAAGAGAGCAGACGTACCCCATTTTTTCTAAAAAAGTATATTGCACCAGCCCTTTTTTATCAGTGGAGGAATGCTATTTTTTGTAGAATATATTCAAAGATTAGTGTTTTTTTTTTTCAGGGGAAGTAGAGAGTAGAGTTTAGTTAAGAGAGACGAGGGCAGCTGTGTGATTGGAGGACGACAGGAGACAGGAGTTTTAAGATCAGCAACATGTTTGACGCTGATGGAGCTGAAGGACATGGACTCAGATCCTGTCTGCTTCTGTGGATCTAGACCTGAAGGAAGAGCTCAGAGCGATCATCAGGGTTCCTACGCAGGTCTGGGAAGCCTGGAAAATGAAACTGATCACTTCCAGGTCTTGAAACTTACACTTGATTACATTTATGTAGTTGTACAGCCACTCTCATTTAGCATATTATCATATTTGTTGTTGTGAATAACAACTGTCAACTAAGGAGTGCTGGAGCATAGCTGGCCAGCTGCTATCAGCTTGTATGAAATTAAACCGCAAGCACAATCTTCAAATCTACTCTAGAAATTAAGATTTGGGAAAAGTAATGAATATTGAAACAGAAAATATGTAGGAAACCTGTATTACAAATCCCCAAAATCCCCCACTAGATTTGAAAGGGGAGGCGGCACGTTGCAGTATAATCTCATAACCGATTACATTAATGTTTTTTAAATCATATCCGAAAATATTAGTCATTGACCTTAACGAAAGATATAGACTACTGCAGTTTGTTTTGAAAGAAGTGTCATGTTATTTATTTATTTAATCAATCTTCAAAAGATTTTTTTTTTTTTTTTACCATGTATCCGGATGTGGAGATACTGACTGGGTACTGGATTTGATTTTAGTTAAACTTGAAATCTGAGTCTTTTCTTTTTTAACACGAATCAAGTATTTATGTAAAGAAACATCATTTACATAAGTGTTGAATAAAATCATGGATGATCCTGGATTGATTGTGTTATGTACGTTTTTTTTTCTTTAACCTTTCCTCATTTCTGTTTCCCATCCTGCATCTCCCATCATCTCTCACCCTGCGTCGCTCTCTGCCTCCACGCTGCCATTTTAGTTTGTGTGTCGTCCCAAACTCTTCCACTCAGCCATTTTCTCTTATTTCTCATTCCTCAGCTTCGCCACGCTGCTGCCGCTCCCCACAAAGCCTCCGTCCTCTCTGCCACTGGAATGCAACCAGCCTTATTTTTCCAGTGACAATTTTCAAAAGTCTGTGTGTAAGCTGTTATACGAACAGACAGAGGCAGGATACACAAAAGGCGTAACAGATCGGGAGTTTTAACCCTTTATGTGTGCGGATCTGGGGCCGGATTCACCAATGTGTTCTTAAGACAGATCTTAAGAAATGACATAAGAGGAAAATTTAGGAAGTTCTTAAGAAGGCTCTTAAGTGCAATTCCTCAATATTTTCTTAGTAACAGTCTCATTTCTTATGAATATCTTTAATTTTCCTACTTAAGAACTTCTCAAAATAGGGCCTGAATTAATTCTGGTTAATAAACTTTAGGCTTACTGCCATTGAGGCTAGGAGACAAGGCTAGGAGGCTAGGAGACAAGGCTAGGAGGCAACCCAAAGTGCTTCCTTCTATAAAACAATTGGGGGAAAAACCTATTTAGGGCAACTAGGGCAAAGATTTAAACATTGGTTGCTGTTGGTAACTGGAAAAATTGCTAGTTTATTTTCAACAGACATGAGACAGAGGCCTACCTGGCCCTACACCAAATACAGCTTTACAATAAATGTTCATCTTAATGTTAGGTGTAGGGCAGTGGTTCTCAACATGGGGTCCGGGGACCACCAGGGGTCCTTGAGGGGGTTCCAGGGGGTCCACAGCAAATTGATGAATTGTTAAACTTCACCATTATTTCATTTATAAGAAGTTAACACAATTCGAAAATGTAGAAGAATGACTGTTTTGATCATAGTTTCACTGTTATCTCTCTACCTACAATACAGATAGTCAGATAGGAATTCTGGATAAAATCATATCTGATAATAAAAATATATTCAGATTTGGATTCAAGAGACAAAATCCCATCAAATGGGGGTCCATGGCTCTACTGTGGACTAAATTAGGGGTCCTTGATATGAAAACAGTTGAGAACCACTGGTGTAGGGGAACCTGTGAAGACTTTGAACTATAACCTACTTGTCTAAAATGTGTTTAAATATATGATATTAGAGGATTACCTTTTCACTGTAGGGCCGTCTTAAAGTTAAGAAAAAAATCAAGAACAAATTTGAGAACTTTCATTTCAAGAATACCATTTATTCCTAAGTTTTTTCTTAGGAAGAAACATAAGAAGAAAGTAAAGAAAATATATAAGAAAGAAGTTTTTGAGAATAGCATTTTTTCCTATTATTTTCTTAAGACTTAAGTTAAGAAAAAAATGGCACTTGAGAAGATTTTTTTTCTTAAGAGGGTTTTGTGAATCCGGCCCCTGATCTTCAAGTGCAAATGGGGAGAAAATACCACAAAGACGGAGACTTTGGTGGTTGAAGCATCGCAGTAAAGAATCAAATAGTCTTTCCATTTGTTCTTCAGGTGTAGTTTTATCCTTCACCTGCCTGAAAACAGACTGGATGAACAGATCTGATCTTCTCATGGCGGTCTAAAAGCCACATGGAGTTTTTCCCTGTATAGACAGTGAGGAACAGATTCAACGACTGCCACGAAGGGTTAAAACTCAAATTCAAGTTTTTGCTTGTTCAAACCGGGGATGTGATTGTCTTGTAGGTTCCTTTTTTTTTAAAGGTGTGAAATGTAATTGAATTATTGTCTAATTAAGGCCTTAAATGTAACCTTTAAAGCTGCACTAGGCAAGATTTTGATGCACAAATACAGCTGTCTTATCAGCCTAAATCACACAGTGGGTCATATTTCCCCACTAATTGAGACGCTGTAGATTCGCCTTATTTGCCCTAATTAAATTCTGGTGTCAGTCTGGTCACTCCTTCACCAAATCGAAACTTGAGAGTGAAATCCAACCTGTCTCCAAAAACCGCAGCAGAGAAATCTGGACTCACCGATTTCTGGGTATCTAAGTCCTTAAAGTCCCCGAAATTAAATGAGCTCCCATTACTTTTTCTTCCTGGAGAGCACAGTATCTTTAATAGTGACATCACGCTGCACCAGTAGGCGTAAATATACATTTCTAACCAATAAAGCCATCAGGAACCACCCCTCCCATGCCTTTTCTCTCCCTGACTCATATTCCATTGGTTTAGACTTTTGAATGATCCCTCACTGCGTTATTATGCCCCGCCCCAAAATGCATCAAATCCAGAAAGTAAAGAATCCGTTTCATGGGGGGTCTTTTAAGGCCAATGTACGTAAATTGCCTAGTGCAGCTTTAAAAATCGTAAAAAAAACTGTCTTGAAAATGTGGCGTTTTCTGACTCCACTGCCTCGTGGTTTCGCGGTTCAAATTTAAACTTGAACTTGAAAAAAAGCTGCAGGCGGCCTGTAAATGGGCAGCTACTGCTTTACCCCCCCCACTTTGTTCCTTATATCACTGTCCGTCCTTCATCACTTCCCCCGATAGAAGTCGCCGTAGAGAAACAAAAGATTTACAGTTGAGTCGGTGCAGGAGGTGCAGGAGGTGCAGGAGGTGCCGGGTGTGTCGGGGCCGGCCGGTGGATCCGTCTGTACCGCAGAAGCACATTGATCTCAGGAAGTGTGTGAGCCGTCTGCTTCAGGGAGTTTCTGTTTTTGAGGTGCGATATTCTGACAAAGTGTTGATTAAAGAGAAAAAAGAAGCCTGGGAGGATTCGAAAAAAAGAAAACAAAAAAAACATATGAGACGATGTTGACAGTTTTGTGCACGCAGTTTGTAATTTGGAGCCTGTATACAAAGTCCTAGATCCCCTTATATTTGTAAGTGAGACCTGAGAAGTCACGGGACGCTGTCTGAGGTCAGCTGGCTTCAGTGGAATCAGGGTGTGTGTGTGTGTGTGTGAGAGAGAGTGTGTGTGTGTGTGTGAGGGAGAGACAGTAGTGTTCAATTCAATTTCAATGCCTCTAATACAGAAAGATTTCAAATGTGAGGAATAGAAATCAAATCAAATCAGTTTTCACCCTGAAATTGAATTGAACCTGCAACTGTAGTGAAAGGGTTTTGATACTGGATTTATGGATTTATGGATTATCAATATCTTTCATATGAAAAAAAGGAAATCCAGGTTCCCTTTAGCCCGTGTGGCTCAAAATTACTTGACTACCAAGAAGACACTACCTATTTTAACAAAGCAGCAAGTCACTGTAGGAAACGGATGCCATAGGACATCTGAAAGTTGGATTTCAGATATGTATAATGTTTGTATATAGGAGGTAGAGAGGAATTATATAAGATGCACTATGGATGTTTTTGAAGTTGATTTGGAAATTTATTTCTAATTTCCACAGACTGGATTCTGCAAAGCCTGTCTTGTTGGTTGAAGTTAAATCTGATGTGGTTCATTTACACAAATGATGATGAATGAACAATGAAACTTGAATCACTGCTACTGGCATAGGAAGAAGTTATTTAAATGATTCATTATTCATTTTTAATTATTTATCACTTATTTTAAATCCCTAGGAAATGAAGAAATGTAGTTTTGCCCTGGAACCCGTCTGATTATGTGGAGACCCATCAAAAACAAAACAGTAGATGGGCCCAGTTGAGTTCCCAACTGCTGTATAAATACTTTATGTATACTTTCTTTTGAAGTATAAACTATATGTAAATATGTTAATGTATTACTGGGTGCCTCCATATGTATGTATACAGTATACTTTACTGACTGGAGGGATTGCATGCCACTTTACTGATTCAAATGATCTATCAGTGTAACTTTAATAACCTGAATAACTGACTATAATAACTGAGTCTGCCTAATGTAATATCATGTGTTTTTCTGATATGAAAGAACAAGCAGTGGTTTCCTCTGTCATTTCATGCAGCAGTGGTGTTTAGTTATGGTTTTAGTTCGAGTTGCAGAGCTGAAATTGTGTTTTGGATACTTTGTAACACTTAAGATTACGGAACACATATTAACTATTAATAAGTAACTTAATAACATGCATATTAGTAGTTTATTGGTTCATTATTAGTCATAACAAACCACTTATTAGCACCTTATTCTGCACTATTTTCTACAAGTATAAATCCCATTAATTATGGGTTTTCCCTCAATAGCGTCCTAATTAGTCTTACAGCAGTCATGAATTTTAGGAGGCTTTTAGTCTGCTTTGCTCAGTTTGGGGCTTATAAGGTGCTAGAATCACATATTACTGAGAGAAATTATTAACCTATTGAGGGAAAACCCCATAGTTAATAGCTAATATGTGTTCCCTAATCTAAAGTGTTACCGGATACTTATATTATAACATCAGTTCTAAACATTAGGACTACTTTTTAGACAGAAAATCTGGCTAAATCATAATGTTTTGTGAATTTCACAGTGAGGGTCGTTGCAGCACTGCTGCTGCATGACAGCAGAGGAAACGGCAGAAATCTTCTCCTGTGTGTTTGAGCCGGCAGACTCTCCTCTCTGCCTCTGTGTCGGTGCAGTAGCTGTAGTCTGTTAGAGCCACAGCCGGCATCTCAAATATGTAAACCGGCTGGATAAACCTGCTGTGGAGACGCTGAGAAACAGGCGGCCGTGTCATTCACTGTGTCAAAACACAAGAAGAAGAAGAAGAAGAAGAAGAAGCGACTGAACTTTGGTGCCACTTGTTTCGAAACACACGACTGCACCTTCCGTTGTGTGATGTGTTGAAATGTATTTTAGATTCTGGTCTTGTCATCAGTGTGTTTGCAGCAGGTGCTTCTACTGTAACTCCACTCCTCTCCTCTCCTCTCCTCTCCTCTCCTCTCCTCTCCTCTCCTCTCCTCTCCTCTCCTCTCCTCTCCTCTCCTCTCTGGCTCGGGGCCGGTTTTCCCCCACAAAGCATCTTGTTTCCATCGGAAGCTCAGTGTTTCCTCGATGAATTTATGCAGCAGCAGCCCGAGCCTGGGGAGCGTTTTCAGTCCTGGTTCCACATCTGTCCCTGTTTTGTTCCCAGTTATGGTTACAGCGCCGGTTGCGGTGCTAAAAAAAGTTGTTCTTCGGAGAGTTTATTGTTGTAAACACGTTAATTCCAAACATCGGGACCCCTCGCTTGTTTGTGTCCTAGAGGGAAATTGTGGCTAAATGATGCTTTTATTTTAATTTCACATTTCCTCTAGCAGGGGTGACGGTATCCTGGCACCGCTTCGCTCTGCAAAGGCAAACAGCAGGAACTACTTTTTGTATGTTTTAAAGGTTAAATGTCATGACGAGGGTTTAGATTTCATAACAACCAAAAAATGAGACCATGAAAAGCCACTAAAAATCATTCAAAGTTTGAAGTTGTTCTTCTCAGAGTTGCTGCTGTTTGGTTTTGTAGGTGAAGGAAAGACTGAAGCCATCGAACAGATTTCTGCTCATGAAGTGTGGATGCACATTACAAGATTCATTTGAGATGTGTTGAAATAATTAAGACCAAAGTTTCTAGACAACAAATCCACTGAGAAAACAATTACTATGAGTGCAACAGGAGAAAAGGTATAAATTCCCAGTTTGACAACATTACAAGCAACCAGTAGTGCGAGGGTCAAAGCTACAGTGTCAAGTCAGGATTATCTGTATAGAGTTTAATCACAGTTACAGTCTGAAAAGGCTTCACATGCCCACGTTTTAACACGATAAGTGAAAACTAACTAACCCTCAACCTCAAACCCTCACAGAGAACAAGGACAAACTCCCACGAAAACCTGGAACCGGTGTTCAGATAAAAGATGTGACAAATATTCTTGTGTCCCAGGAAAATTATGGTTTAGAATGGAGAAGAGCCGACTGCACCAGTTGGATTTTCAACCTGACTTCTGTTAATTAACTCTGACTGACTTGGGTTTAAATCTTGTAGTGTGCCGAGCCAAAAGGTTCCCAAGCTCAGCCTTAACTGGAAAGAGTCTGTTGCTCCTTCAGTGCCTCCAGTTCAGTGCATCAAGCAATGTAAAGATAAAAATGATAATAGTAAAAAACAATAATAACCGTTTTTTTACCATTATCATTTTTATCTTTACTTTCTGTCTGGTTTTCAGTTTAGTTTCAGTCAGTTTTCAGACTGTTATAGTTATTAATTATCTGCAATGATACTCTATAATTGCATTTACCTGTAATAATCTTGTTGAGGGAACATCTTAGACTCATATGCTGCTTTTTAAGCAGGCTGCACACTACAAGATTTAGACCAGATTTAGTTAAAAGTATCCACCATCCGCCCAAAAATGAAGCAGGGCGGCCACTTTGGTGCTTTGTAGCAACTGATGGTGTAATAACCAAAAGTTGAAGTTGTCAAAATGTAATAAAATGTTCCTCTAGATGGTTGAAAATATAACAAAACATGATAATGTAATAGATTCCAAAGGGTATAACATTTTTAATTGATGATGCAATAATAATAATGACTAACCATGTAATAACTTGTAAAAATAAGAATGTGATAAATTGAGTTACATTCATTATTAGCCATTATTATTGTTACATAATCAATTAAAAATATGTTACACCCTTTATAAAGTAATAATTGTGGGTTAGTGTAATGATGTGATGTTATAATGTTATCCAAATTATTACATTCACAGCTTTTATTACATTTTCAACCAAGTTATTACATTGCCAGTTGGCTCAGCCAGTTGAAGGATTCTTGAGGTTTTCTTGCATCCTTACAGATATTGTACAAAGCTTTGGAAGTCAGCGCTGTATAAATGCTGCATCATCACCACTGTTCTTCCATCAGTCACGACAGCTGAATGTTTAGTCACATTAGACAGGGTTCCTGCACAGCTGTGTGGACAATGAGTTTGAAAACATCCAAGTCTTAAAGATTGGAAATTGCACAAAATCTGAAAAAAGTAAGGGTGGAAAAACTCTTTGTCGAGTCCCGATACACATTTGATGTAGTTTTGCACATTGTGGTGTTTATTGTTTTGAAGAATAAGCTTCATTTATATCGGCATCTCGAAAACTGTCACACCCGATCAAGAAGAAGTGAAGATCTGGAAAAAGTGTTTAATTCTAAAGTGTAAAGTGTGTAGGAACCCGACTCTGTTAGGGCCGACTCTGTTTACCACTAATAGTGATAGTGAAACCACACTGCTGTCTGTCTGCTCCGTGCAGGCCCCACACAGTGCTGCTGTCACTCTGCTGTGCTTCGTAGTCTGATGTACTGTAACCTGCTCTGATCCTGATGGAGAGCTGAACACACCTGAGACACCTGGATTGTTAGGAAGCTGCCATGATCATGCTGTTGTTCATTACGCTTGCAAAAAACTG
This sequence comes from Centroberyx affinis, assembly GCF_046629955.1. Classification (NCBI taxonomy): domain Eukaryota; kingdom Metazoa; phylum Chordata; class Actinopteri; order Beryciformes; family Berycidae; genus Centroberyx; species Centroberyx affinis. Next base: position 79,097 of record NW_027282696.1, read on the forward strand.
CAATAAATCTCTTAACAGATCTTCTGACTCTGTGGATCTCTGTCTTCTCTAGCAGCTGTCTGTCTGTCTGTCTGTCTTTATTATCTTTTATCTTAACTAGAGATATATCGTTACTTTTATTAAATATCAGATATTGTCCAGTCATGTCGTCCCTGACCACAGCTACAGAAAAACAGTCTGGAAAACCTGCTTATTGTTTTTATCTTTAGTTATTCATTTAATTGTTAAATTATGTGTTTTTGTAAATTAATTCTTCATCTAAAGGCAGTAATGTCTCCCAGAGTTTCTCTACCACTGAATAGGTGTGGTGGGTCTCTCTGCCTTAAAGAGCTGCCACTACACTAAAATAATTTCATCAGTCTGGGTTTCAGTGGAGAGTTTTAGTGTCCCATGATGCTCTGAATATCTGTTTCAGAGGCTTTTCCACCCTGACAAGAAGAAAACTCTGGGGGAAAACGCTGAATAGTTGTATTGTTTTGGCATGAAAACAGTGCAATTTAAGATATTATCAGCTCTTGCTCTCAGTCTAAAAATATCAGTATTGACCTTCAAAAACTGATTTTTAAACTAATGATTCTGCAGATTCTTTGAACGATTTAAACTGTCCTTGAGTCTGAGAAAGGCGCTCTTAAATTGAAGCTATTAATATTATTATTCAAAAACCTGTATCCGTCAAACATTTCTTTTAGCTATTTCTGAAATGAAAACAGTGTAAAGGATGTTTTTTAAAACTTATATTGACCCAGGATAGGATGCCTGAGCTCTGCTTCACACTCATCCACCAACGTCAACTCACTTGGAAACTTCCCAGTACAACCAGAGCCAGATCCTGCTGGCTGCTCAGCTGGGGGTGGAGTGCCTTGCTCAAGAGCCCCTGGATGGTAGTTACTGTTTAGGGAAGACTGAGTGCAACAGATTTATTTTCATGGTATGAGCCGTCTTGCCACTAGATGGCAGTGTGTGACAGGCTTTTGATGGTCCAGCATGAAACCCGCTCTCATTGGCCAACTGTGACTCCTTGTTCTTGTGAGTGATGAATGAGCAGACCCGGGTCAAATAGTAGCCGCAAAAAAAAAAAAAAATCTGTTTGCTTTAACACCTTTGGAGTGCCAGGTGGGTGGAGTTTCCCGCTTTGAGGCAATTCAAACAGTGTCAGACTGAGTTGTTAATCACAGAATAGAATACTAAATTGACTTCCAAACACTTTCCTGTGATTGTGTAATCCTCTGGCTCTCGTTGCATTCCCCTATATGGCAAACCCCACCCGTCTGGCACCCAGGGAGGAGAAAACAAACCGTAAAAGTATTTTTAAATACTTCTTGAGGCCAAATGAGTGAACCTGAACTCGGATCAGGGGAAAGAAACGATCATACAGCCACAACCAGGATCTGTCCAAAGAAAAAGTGTATCTCCTTAACAAATAGTATATGAATGATGGCTGTCTGAGGTGTTTATGGGTAAATTGGAAAAATGTGTAAAGCTTATTCGACAGTTTCTCAGTGATTCAAGACAAGATCTAGCACCAGGCGGACTAGGATATGGAGAGAGAGAGTGTTGTCTTTGTATACGGCTCACTGAGGTTTTGTGTTTGTGTGTGTGTGTGTGTCAGTGGGCGAGCTGCACTGAGGCCTCTCTGTAGGAGAGGGAGAGAGAGAGAGAGAGAGAGAGAGAGAGAGGGAGAGAGAGCCTGTCTCCCTTCCAGACCAAACACACATCCATCTCAGTCTCCCGGCTGCCGCTGACCTCTGCTATCTGGCGTCAGTTTAACCTTCACTCTGGCGTCCGTAAACAGCCTGGCCGTCACCCGGGCCACCCAGCCTCTGTGGTCACTCACAGGAACCCGTATTAGTGGGAGATGATGAACGTCTCGGAGCGCTTCGCCAACGCCGTTCGGCGGACGCTCACGGTCACCATGAGCGCATAGATTTTTATTTTCTCTGGGAATGAAACTCCTAAACTCCTGGCGGCGGACGGGTTTTGCTGAATCATGAAGCTACATGGGACATTTTCGGAGGAGGCTGCCCACTTCCCTTTCCTCCAACATCCAAGGTTTTACAGGCAAACAGTTTCACCGTGATGCCGATGAAGCATGGAGACTAGTGTTGGGACGATCTGCTTATCTCACGGTACGATTCGATACGCGATATGAGGTTCACGATTCACGATACGATGTGATAAATAAAAGTTCAATGACAACAAAGTCTGACTGTGCAGAATCCTGTTTATGTCTGAACCACAAATCTTTCTAGCGATGGCATCGGCTCGCTATCAGCAATTTAAAAATGACATTACAAAGTGCAAATATTATAATTCTGATGGAGAACATTTTTTGCATCGCGATATACTGAATTTCGATGTATCGTCCCTAATGGTTACACTGTCCAGGATCCAATTTAAAGGAGAATACCAGTGTCAATTAGAGTTACCACCTTCTTACTTCTGTCTAGTTTACATTTCCATTAAATCCCAGAATGCATCGCTGCAGCACTCAGGTCCGGTCTCAGTCTTGATTCTAGGTTTTTAGACCGCTTTTCTAAAATCTTGGACTCGTCTCCATCTCCCGCCTATTTTTGACTCTGACTTGTCTTTGTCTCTGCCCCTATTGGATGCTGACTCACCTTATTCCTGCCTATCTAAAAATAAGCAATTTAATCTTTGTTTTGTTTATTTTTCCCTATATGACTCCCTTGCTCCGGTCTCGGTCTTGACTTGGTCTCGACCCGCTAAACCCACTAAGTCCCTCTATCTACTATCACTCACCACCAAAAACCTCCAAACCCGCTTCTATCCATCACAGTTCTGGGGAGCAGAGCGGAGCGGTGAGTGATGACTGACAGCATATTATTATTTTGTCTATGTGATAAATTATTAGATGTAGGTCACCAAGCTATCAGCTCAGAGGGTTTCCAAACAGTTTTCTAGCGAGATTGGCTTGATCTTTTCTCTCCTTCATGACGATAAAATCTGCAAAATCGAATCTGGACTCACTCAGGATATCAAATTGACGCCCTCGCCTGGTTTGGCTCAAACTCCGTTGGCTCTGGTCTCGGGATTGGCTCAGACTTGACTAAGGCGGTTTTATCTATACAGCTCTTTTGCAATGATTAGATGATGTTTACCTGCAGCAGATATCCAAGGTGGGGCGGGCCACACCTTATTCTTTGTGCTCTATTGTTTTGCGTCCGCCTATCTCTGCCTTTTAATCCCCTTTAATCAATACTACTGACAAAAGCCAAGAACAGCAGCATGGAAAAAAAAAAAAAAGATTTGCTCCATTTTATTACGAGGCTGCAACATGTTTTCCCGCAAAGTCCTCAGCAACTCTCCTGCATGCAAATCCTCTTAATGAAACACCCTGAACCTCTTGAGCTATAATGAGTCACCAAGTCAAGTTTTTTAATTTGAATGCAGATCAGATGATGGGTTTTTTTTATTATTTTTTTTAGGGGGGGGGAATGGAGGCCGAGAGAGAGAGAGAGAGAGAGAGAGAGAGAGAGAGAGAGAGAGAGAGAGAGAGAGGGAGAGAGAGAGAGAGAGAGAGAGAGGGAGAGAATGCTGCATTGTCTGGCAGGTGGTGCGGCTGCTGCAGGTTGCAGTGTTGGCATGTGTGGAGGGAAGCGGGTGGAGGGGCGGGGGGGGTTGGGCGGGGGGGGGGGGGGAGCTGCGGGGGTGAAGAGCCGGTTCTAAACGGGGTTTCCTGGCCGCCGCACAGCTGGCCGCTCCTCAGAGACTCATTAAGAGTTCCAGCGGGGCCGCCGGTGTCTGGTGGCATCACCGAGCTTCACCGGCAAACACCGGAGAAACACTGCCAAACACCCCACTGCTGCTGCTGTGTGTGTGTGTGTGTGTGTGTGTGTGTGTGTGTGTGTGTGTGTGGAGTGTGGGTGGAGAGTGTGTGTGAAGTTTTGTGATGGGTACTGAGTGAGTAAAAGGTGTGTGCATGTTTGTGTGTGTGTGTGTGTGTGTGTGAGAAGTGTTGTGTTGGGCACTGAGTTACTAAAGGTGTGTATGTTTGTGCATGAATGTGTGTGTGTGCGTGTGTGTGTGTGTGTGTGTGTGTGTGTGTGTGTGTACACGAGGTGTTGTGTCGGGTGCTAAAAGAGTAAAAAGTGTCCGTTTGTGTGTGTGTGTGTGTGAGATGTGTGTAAGACATGTTGGATACTGAGTAATTAAAAGCTACGTGTGTGCGTGTGTGTGAGGTGCTGTGTTGGATACTGAGTTAGTCAAAGATGTGTGTGTGCGTGTGTGTGTGTGTGTGTGTGTGTGTGTGTGCGTGCGTGTGTGTGTGTGTGTGTAAGAGATGTGTGTAAGACATGTTGGATACTGAGTGATTAAAAGCTACGTGTGTGCGTGTGTGTGAGGTGCTGTGTTGGATACTGAGTTAGTCAAAGGTGTGTGTATCTTTGTGTGTGTGTGTGTGTGCATGTGTTTGTGTGTGAGGATTGTGTTGGACACTGAGTGAGTAAAAGGTGTGTGTGTGTGTGTGTGTGTGTGTGTGTGTGTATGTGTGTGTGTCAGCACAGCCTCTCCCTCCATGCTACAACAGCGCAGATAAAGCTGCATTGTTCCCCTTTAATCACCATCCTCCCTCTAATTGGCAGCTCTCTCTCTCTCTCTCTCTCTCTCTCTCTCTCTCTCTGTCTGTCTCTCTCTCTCTGGCTGAGGGCTTTTTAAGGGCCATCATCAGCATTTTATCACCATTATGTCCAATTCACACCAACGCACAGAATGGGACATTTTTTTTTCCCTCTGTGCAGTTACACATCCTGAGCAAATAGGAAAAGAGAAAGTCAGGGTTTATAAATATCCGTCTGCAGGTGAAGTGAGAGAATCGGTGTCCTGTTCCTGATCCAAGGCCGGGTTTAATAAGTACATTCTTCCTGCCGGACGGCCTTGGCCTCCTCCTCCTCCTCCTCCTCCTCCTCCTCCTCCTCCTCGCCTGCCGGGCCCTCCAGCGGCTCTGGGCGCCCCGCTCGGCAGTGTGAGTCATCGCTGTGATGCTGAATTAGGCACATAGGAGAGAAGTTACCATGACATACGCAGACGGAGAATTAGCTGGACGCACACACACACACACACACACACACACACACACACACACACACACACACACACACACAGACACACAGCGGCTTGTGATTCCTTCGATGGGATGCTTTGTATTCCAACTCACTCCAGAGATTTCAGATTTAATTTATTTTAGCCTTTTAGACGAATTTGACTTGCGTGTGAGAGCATTGGGTCAGACATTTACAGACATTTATAGCAAAGATAAAAAAAATGTTTTTCCCAAGTATGTTTATTGAGTTTTGTTCTTTTTTTTTTTTTTAACACACAACAATAATAACAAAGAGCTCAGCACAATATTGGTCTACACAATAAGCATGAATAACAGTGACAGTTAGAAATATATATTCCTTAAATAAAAATAGAAGCCAAGATATAATAATAAAAGCTCAGATGACAAAGGGGCATTACAATTGCAGTGTTACAAGCAAGGTACAAAAGGGGGAGTCCATAATTAGTCAAGGAGAATGATCGAAAGTGTTGAGGCCACTGTGGAATTGGAAAAATGGAGATATGGAGTCCATATCTTCATGAACTGTCCCTTTGAAGAGGTCAGCAAAGATAACATTTAAAATCTTCAGTATATACATTTGAAATTTTGTCATAGAGCAGTGATTCTCAACCTTTTTCACACGGGAAAAATGGACCCATAATTTAGTCCACATTAGAGCCACAGACCTCCATTTGATGAGATTTTGTCTCTTGGACCCAAATCTAAGAATATTTTTTATTGTTAGATATGATTTTGTCCAGAATTCCATGACTATCTGTACTGTAGGAGGAGAGATAACAGTGAAACTGATCAAAATAATAATTATTCTACATTCTCTGATTGTGTTAACTTCTTGTAAATGAAATCATGGTGAAATGTAACAATTCATCAGTTTGCTGGGGACCCCCTGGAACCCCCTCAAGGACCCCTGGTGGTCCCCGGACCCCAGGTTGAGAACCACTGTCATAGAGCATATCTAACACTGAGAATTAGACATCGGATGGGATTGGTACCTGACCCATATTGCTCATTTTGCTCCAAGGGAACCGTTGGCTCTTTTATGCATGTTGTATGGGAGTGTCCAGGGGTTTTTGATTTTTGGGGGAAGGTTATTAGTGCCCTTGCAGAACTAACAGGGGCACAATTGCCAACAGACCCTGCTGTACATCTTCTAAATGATGATTCCCACCTTTCCCTTATGGAAAAGTCTGTCTGGCAGGCCTGACTGCAGCTAAGAAGATTGTAGTCCAGCGTTGGATACCTCCTCATGATATTTCAAGTACTCACTGGCTTCGGAGCTTTTTGGACATTTCTTACCTGGAGCTATCATCAACGAGAGTCAATGATGCACGACCAAACACAATTTTAATGTGGACAAATTTGATATCTAACTTAAAAGATCTTCTAGCTGAATAAGAATGCTATGTCTGTGTGGGTATTATTATCCTGTTGGTTGGTGGAAGCGCCGTCCAGATGACATTAAGGTGTTCAGAGGCCAGTTGTAAAAGCTACAGGTCTGTGTCTTCGAAAGTAAACATTTGACCAATACCTTTTTATTCTCTGTTCAGATAATGACCCCATTCTCTCTTGGGGAAAATGACCCAGTGATGAACCACAAAGACTGAAACTGTCACCAAGTCAGATCCCTGTGTGTTTATTGTACTTGGGGATTAAAACGATTCCCAAAGCAAATCTGAGCAAAGTTACAGCCCATTTACCTCTGTCTACGTCTAGTTCACATTTCCCCCAACCATTTTGCAATGCGTGCTGTATGGAATTATATTTTTTAACATTTACACGTTTTTCGTGATTTATAAAATGTAAAAATTCAGACTTTCCGGCGCCAAACCTAGCTTGAAATGAACTGCAAGTCATGAATCTGACAGTAAAGTTTGTTTTTGAGGGAGCGGAGCGTAACTCAGCGCTGAGATGTAAACACTCGACTCAATTAAATAAGGAGGAAACAGAAAGTTTGACCAAACCGAATTCTGGCTTCATTTTTACTGTGATGGATTCTCTTGCTCTGTGGAAGTTGGTTTTCAAACTGGACAAGAATGAACAGCAGCAAATGGCTTCATCTGAAGGGAGGAAAACGAGCGCTGATATCTCCAACTATGCTGACTGTGTGCAGAAACCAGAGAGGAACCTGGAACCTGGACCATGGACACAAACACCGGTATGACATGACATGACATGACATGACAGGAGGAGACATGACATGTTCCCCAACAGGCCGGGGGAACATGTGATGGTTCTCTCTCCCGTCTTTCCCCTGCGTATCGCCGAACAAAATTTGCTGAAGAACCAAATCTTAGTGCTCTGCAACAGTTTCCCAGTTGATATTAAGATATTGTATATTTTCCTCCATGCTGATGCAGTTTCATCATCTTGCTTAGCATGCAGACATGCATCCTGAAGAAGAAGACAGACGCTCTCAAGGTAATCAGGGGAGATGTGATGGTGTTTCATACAGAGCTGGAGGAAAGTTTCTCAATCTCTCTCTCTCCTCCCATCTTTCTCTCTCTCTCTCTCCCTCTCCCTCTCTGCTTCTCTCCTCCCATCTTTCTCCCTCTCTCTCTCTCCTCCCATCTTTCTCTCTCTCTCTCTCTCTCCTCCTCCTCTCTGCTTCTCTCCTCCCATCTTTCTCCCTCTCTTTCTCCCTCTCTGTCTCCATCTCTCTCTCACCACACACCTCCTCCCTCCCTCACCCTCCTTCTCTCTCTCCTCCCATCTGTCTCCCTCCCTCTCTCTCTCTCTCTCTGCTTCTCTCCTCCCATGTTTCCCCCCTCTCTCTCTCCCTCTCTCTCTCACTCTCTCTCTCTCTGCTTCTCTCCTCCCATCTTTCTCCCTCTCTGTCTCCCTCTCTCTCTCACCACACCTCCTCCCTCTCTCTCTCCCTCCTCTCTCTCTCCTCCCACCTGTCTCCCCCCCCCCCCTCTCTCTCTCTCTCTCCCACCACACACTTCCTCCCTCTCTCTCCCCCCTCTCTCTTTCCATCTTTCTCCCTCTCTCTCTCTCTCTCCCTCTCACTCCCTCTCTCTCTCTCTCTCCCTCTCACTCCCTCTCTCTCTCACCACACACCTCCTCCCTCTCTCTCCCTCCTTCTCCCTCCCCCCCCCTCTCTCTCTCTCTCTCTTTCCAAACCACACTACAGATGTGGTGGGCGCTCTGCTGTGGGAGGGGAAAAATAAAACGAGCTAAATAAGACGGCTTGAAAGAGGAAGAGAGCACCGACGCGCTGCCAAGAGGATATTTCCATCTTTTTAAAAAGCGGCTCTGTTAAATGAAAAACAAATGTGTGATTGATGTGTTCGACTTTGACGATGACGACAGGCGAAAGAGAAGAAGGGAAGCCATCCCCGTCCCTGAAAGATCGCTTTGAAATTAGAGACTGCGAGAGAAAAGCGAGAGTGAGAAGTTATATGGGGTAACGCCGGGATGCAGAGGAATGCAGGGCTGATCTGATGGAAAATAGACGGCTTTTCTGTAAAGCTCACAATCAAAAATGCATTAGGCATGAATGAAGGTGTGAAACTGAGACTGGGAAGAAATCAATTACAAAGATCACAGTAATTAATGGACTCAACCTTGAATCAGAGGCACTTTAAGTGCTAGGCTATAAATACAAAACCTGCAGTAAATAAACAAGAAATTTCCTTGGTGAGACATGTTAACATCTTATATAGTAACACAGAACATACTGATTCACATGGTACAAGGACAACAGTACAGACCATAGTCTATACACATCAATATCCAAGGGAAATTCTCATTACCAGAAATAACTAGAAGGCATTCAGAGAGCTCATTCCTATCACTTAAATTTTAAGTTATTTCTTGACCCTGTAAACATCTTCAGGATTGGAATTAATTTTCTATCTCTGTTAGTTTCATAGTTATGGCTTAAAAAAACGGCCAACCTGTCCAGCAAATTTCATGGAAATACATTAATACATTTTTGAGATATTCTGTTGACAGACAGACAAACAAACAGATGAAAGAAAAAATCTCTTTTGGAGAAGAAAATCATTATCTAATGTTCATTATAAGTGCCTTCATTCAGTATTATCAAGGACTTTTAACAAGTCCAACAGTTTCACTTTTTTCTGTAACTTTGTCCCATCTGTCATTTTGTAAAAGTAGCTGTCACTTTTTTCAGACAACAGATTTATCATTTTGGAACAAAACTGTTCACATTTCCACTCAGCAAACGCCTCACCAGAAAGATCCTGACGAATGCTGATGAATAGTCCTGACAGGCCAGAGAGTGCTGTGTGTGTGTGTGTGTGTGTGTGTGTGTGTGTGTGTATGTGTGTGCGTGTGTGTGTGTGTGCGCGTGTGTGTGTGTGTGAGAGTGAGTCAGAGGCGGCTCAGTGCCCCCCCCTGCAGGCAGGTAACCAAAGGACACAGAGACACGGTTAAACATCCTGGTGTTTTGGAAGCTGAAGGCCTGGCAGAGCTTCGGCTGGACGAGCCGCCGCCACCTTGGCACCCGAACAGACGGGACCTTCTGAGAGGGGGGCGGGAAGGGGGGGGTGGGGGGGGTTGCTCACCTTGGACAGAGGTGGTTCCCCCCTCCTCCTCCACCCCTCCTAGTCTGGCAAGGCGAACAGAAAGATGGAGGGAGGAGTAGAAAGAACGGAGTGCAGCTCTCTCTCCCTCTCTCCTCCCAAATTCCTCACCTCTTCCAAGCCTACCACCTTAACACTCATGAAGTGGAGGTGGAGGGGGGGGTGGGGGTTCTCTCCTCCACCTTCCTCAGCCCCCACCCTCACCCCTCCACCCACCCACCCACCCACCCAGCCAGCCAGCCAGCCGTCCCCCTTCCTTTAAGAGTTTGGCAGGATGTACGAAAGGATGGAGGGAAGACGGGGGAGACGGGAGATGGGGGGAGGAGGAGAAGGAGGAGAGGGGGGGGGGTGGTGGTGGTGGTGGTGGTGACAGGTGGAGCTCACCTTGATCAGACGGGGGTCCCCACCCACTCCAACACCATCACCACACCCCCCCAACACCCGTCCAACCGACCCCCATTACTTTCTGGCAGAGTGTACAGAAGGATTGGGAGGGGGGAGACAGGTGGAGCTCCCTCCCTCCCTCCCTCCCTCCCTCCCTCTCTCTCTCCCTCCCCCTCTCTCTCTCTCTCTCTCTCTGGATTTTCATTTATATTGCCGAGTCCAGTGTGTTTGAAGGGCGTCCCCCCCCCCTCCTCCTCCTCCTCCCCCCTCCCCCCTCCTCCTCTGCTGTGGAAGGCTGCCAGGTTGCTGCTGCTGTTGATGAGACAGAAGCCTTTACAGTGACTGATGCGGTCCTGAGCCAGCTCTCCTCCCCACCCACCAACACCAACCAACACCAGCTCTGCTCTTTGTTTGTTTACTGGATTTAACATGGAGGGCAACAAAGGCATCTGGGTTTGGTTTAATATTAACATATTAGGATTAGAAAGAAGGGGGGGAAAAAAGAAACTGAAACTGTGCAGAGGAATGAAAAAAAAACCCAAGAAGCTTCTAAATACATCTTGAAATGGAAGAACAGTGTGGCTTTGTAACATGTAAAGTATTGCTAATAAGGCTTCATGAACATCAGCATAAGAACATTATAAGCACATAATAAGAAAATTATAATCATTAGAAATAGAAAATGTTATCAAATGCTATAATAGGCACAATATGGGCTTGAATATTTTCAAACAAATAGCTAACACACTCATAAAAAGTCAGATTTGCTTTATCATGTACAGCATTTTCTGATAATTCTGTAATTATAGTGCCATATGCTTATAATATGGTTGCATTACACTTGTGTTATGTTACTTATGTGGCTTATATAGTTCTTATATTACACTTATGCCTCACAATGTACTCAAAGTAGTGTTACAGTGTCCAGAGTCTCTTATTACTCCCCTACAGCCACTCTGTCTCTTTTTTCTGGACGTGTTGTTTGGTTTTGCATGGGCGGCCCCGGCCAGCCGGCTGATTGGTGATATTAAGGCCCCAGCAGGTAAGAGTCCTGAGTATAAACAACAAATGAACCAATTTATCCCTCTCCTTAGGCTGTGATGGAGTCAGATGAACAGCCTCTCTGCAGGGAAGCAGGCTCTTCACCTCAGTCTGGAACGTTTAATCCAATGTGCACCGGCTGCACTTCATTCTTATACTTTTTTTTTGGTATCATGTTGTACATTATGATCTGTATTTGTGTTTCAGTTTTGATTACAGTTGATGTGTGATGCAAATTGTCACATTAAAGCTGCACTATAGGCAAGATTTTTATGTCTTATCAAGGCAAACTTTATTTATATAGCACATTTCATACACAAGGCAAATTCAGTGTGCTTCACATAAAACACAAAAAATACATAATTTGTCAGGTAAAATTACATTATCAACTCATAAAATGACATTAGAAAGAAAGAAAGAAAGAAAGAAAGAGAGAGAGAGAAAAGAAAGAAAGATAAAATAGGTAAGGATAATAATAAAAACATATAAATAAAAGAGATAATAATAACTAATAACTTAATAATAAAAATAATAACACCTGTTACATGTATGTACATGTCTACAGACAGACAGAATGACATCACATTACAGGAATTCTGGGTATTGAAGTTCAGATTTTTCACCCAGTTACCTCTCGCTGCCACTCATGATGTTCTGAAGTATTTTGCTGTTAAATATGATGCTATACATTATGGGATGTGCACTGCATAGCATGCACTTTATCCAGACATGTACTTGTTATACTGTATATACTTTATTGTATGTACTTCATATGTGTGTGTATCTGAGTGTTGCTGACACTGAAAGCACTGAAACTCTGAAACTGTGTTGTTACTACACAGTATGCATTTTATTTTAACAGGTGATTCAACTTTTACCATGTGATATGACTGTGCTGAATGTTGAAATAAGTATGATGTAACTGTATTTAAGCTGCAGAACAAGTTGCCTCAGTGACAACATTAAAGTTTTATAATCTATTCTATCTTTATATGTATATATGATGAGAATATGATGAGAAATATGAATCTGATGGTTTTCAAATTAATCAAATCTGGTTCAGGTTTAACTCTACATGCATATGACAAAAAATAAGCTCATGGGACAGTAGAGTATTGGACTATAAACTGTATCTTCAGTGGGAGAAGCTCATATATCCTCGACTCATATAGTGTTAGTTTGATCCCTCTGGTAGTGCCAGGCGGGTGGGGTTTACTGCCTTCTGAGTTCTCCTGTAAATGAACTGTAGTGTAATCAGAGAGCGGCGCGTGGAGGTGTGGAGGTGTCAGGTGTGAACGCAGCGGCGGGACTCCGGGAAGTGAGCGTCCTCCGCCTGCGATGGGGAATAGATCTGGATCAGATGGGGATAGATGAGGCTGCGGAGCGCCGCTGCAGCCGGACCGCATCACCATTTGTTTTCATTACGCAGCCAAAACCTACCTGAGCCGGCCGGAGAGACGGCGGGAGAGCACAGTCTATAGATTTAGCAGAATCTATCACTGTTCACACTTGAAGTTTCACTCCAAAATGAGATGACTGGCATTTCAGACAGGGGATACCTGGAGTTACGAGAAGACTGAAAAATGATCACAGTGCTTTTTAAAAGATAGAAGGGAAATTAAAGCTGCACTCGGCATGATTTTTATGTAAAATACACCCTGTAATATCTGCCTGAATCACAAATCGGGGCTCCGACAGAGCAGAGCATCCCATCCCCGCTAATTGAGATGCTGCGGATTCACCCTGTTTCCTTCCTATTTATTCTGGTGTCTGGTTTGGTCACTGTCGGGAAATCTTCTTGGCGCACAGGAAGAGATGAATCGATGCTTAGGGGAGAAAACTGTCTCCTGAACAGCAGCGAGCAGCGAGCGCCCCGTCCAGAGAAAGCGGGGCTCACCGAGGATGACTGAACCTGCTGCCAAAGGATTTATTTCAGCAGCCACTGAGAAGAAGAAGAGGAAGAAGAAGAAACTTAATTGTGAAGAGTGTGCAGTTTACTGATGTTGTATTACATGGTTTCTGGGCAATGAAGTCCTTCAAACGTCCAAAAATTCAGTTATCTTTTACCACTTGGGACAAAGAGTGAAGCTGAAGTGAAATCACAATGAATAACTTAATTTCATAACTTTTTCACCTTATTAGCTTGTTCTCCATATCTTAACATACATCTATTAAACAATAAATAATAAAAAAATAAATCATATCCTGTTACTTTTACTTCCTACTTATTTAGTGGTTACTTCATGGTTTAACAGACAGTGTGAAAAGAGAGCTCAAGATTACGTGCAAAACATTTTTTTTAATTTTTGAACATTTTGAATATTTTTTAGTCCCTCCTCACTTTTTGTCGTTCCCTGACATCCAGTTTCTACTGGAAATTCATGGAGTTATGGAGGCAAGACACCATTGAAATGCTGTTTCCTTGTGAAAAAAAGAGAACATTTTACAGACTGGAGCCTCTATATTTTAAAAAATATTGAATGATGAACTCCAGGCAATGATTTTCTGGAGCTGAACTCCCTCTCCTCTGAACGCCTCTCACCCACTGTCTAAATTACTGACTGGGTGGATCATGTCTACAGATGTGTGAAAGCTTCAACCACAATCACCGGCTTGTTGGTGCAGTGACTTCAGCAGCAGAATGAATGGCAGCTCTCTCTCTCTCTCTCTCTCTCTCTTTCTCTCTCTCTCTCCGCCTCGCACGTGTCCATTTTAACCACCGCTCCTCGATTTCCCCGCCATCAAAACCTGTCTGAGGAGCTTCCCGAGGGCCGGAGGCAGCGCCGGCCCATTCTGCTGGCAGTAATGTGTTTTGTTGTCTGTGGAAAGGCTTTGTGATGGAGTTATCCTCCGGGGGGGGTGGGGGGTGGGGGGAGGGGGGGATCTTCTGTTCTCATACCGAGGCAGACAGACACTTGAATACGAGGAAAAAAACACAAGCGAACACCACAAACAACGACGATGTTTTATTTTGGAATAAGAGAGCAGGACATTTTCAAGTAGCCTTCCACGTGTGTAGACTGAACTCCCAGAGGTGCCGCTACACCAGAGAAACTTTTAAAATGTCCCATAGTTTTCACAGTTTTCAAAGCCAATACTGTACATCCCAGGATGAGAATAATGTGCTTCTGGATACTTTACAAATAGTTTAGTTAACAGGTTATTTCTGTTTTTAAAGGTTATTTTTGTTGCCGTTCTGCTGTATTGGACAGAGAGCAGTGGAAAGATGGGGGAGGGGGGGGGGGGACATTGTGGTTACATGTTATTTGATAAAATGAATATGATAAAAGCTAAAAAAAAAAGGTGGAAAACAACAAAGGGTTCTCAAATCAGCCAAAATACTAAGCAAAAATAATGGGGGAGGGAAACCACTTGTAACACAGAAAGTAAAAAAAGAAAAAATGGCTATACTGGCTTGTGACCCAAAGGTTGGCAGTTCGAATCCCCAGATCAGCTGGGAGAATCTGGGTGTGGAAAGTGAATGTAGTAACACTTTCCTCCCCATCCTATTACAACTGCTGCTGAAGTGCCAGTGAGCAAAGCAAAGCATCAAACCCCCAGCTGCTCTAGTGGAAATTTGGAACAGAGATTTACACAGTATGCTGCATTCTCTCCGAAATTTGGGTTTTATCTGACAACAACATGGGACTCCTCGAGTTTAGATTTCTGTTTGTTATAGGGGGGGGGGGTCCGTCCATCCCCAAACACCCCCCACTCGACACACACACACACACACACACACACAGACACACCCATCCCCCCTCAGTTCGGTTTGAATGTGTGATGCTGTTGCTGAAAAAATAAATAAGCTCAGTCGCCTTTCTCTTGATAAATGAAGGTTAAAAACATCTGGGCTCTTGATTGGCAGACGGCAGACGGCTCCCCTGATTGAAATGAAGCAAACCTGCTGAGCGGAGGCTTTTCTCCAGAGGGACAAGTCAGACCGGCCGACCCGGGACGGATCCAGCCAGTTGTTCGGAGCCGTGCCAGTCAGGACCGGGTCCAGTCAGGACCGGGTCCAGCGCTGATGTGCTGCCTGGAGCCGAGCTGAAACCGACGGTGAAATTGGACGGCGTGTAGAAAATGCAATAACTTTACCCCATTTATCTAACCCAATCTAACAGAATCAACTTTGACAGTGTATTCATTAAACAGCCTTGATCGCATAAAAATAGAGCAGAAATTGAATTCCTGTAACAGAGCTTTTAGAAATCAGCTTCTTTCTATTTCTGAAGCAGTGTGAGCGTTCACATCAGCTTACAGAGAGCAGTGAACTCTCCACTACAGCAGATTTACTCCTCTGGTTCACTTGAATGAAAAATATTCACAGGAATGTGTGCGAGTCTCAAACAGATCTCAGCTGAAATAAGAATCGAAGCCCCGGGGCTCAACTTATTTGCCATGACATTATGCAGAACTCCCAGGATTGATGTGATTGATCGACTCGGGCTTATCCCTTTCAAGTGCGCCGGGCATTTACCAGCCTCAAAATATTGGCTGATTTCACGGATAACCCCCGACGCTCCGACCTTACGTCACGCTACCGCTCCGTCTGCCTCTGTGGAAATAAATTACGACAGGTCAGAAAAAACCTCAAGGAGCAGTTGATGAAATTTCATGAAAGAAGAGCGAGGAGTTAGTTGCACTATACTGGGACACGTGGGAAAGTTGATGTACCCCCCCCCACCCCCACCCCCACCCCCCGGCCCCCCCCCGGCCCTCTCGGTTAGCTCATACTGTCTTAGTGTGAGAGAGAGACCCCCCAGATGTCTCATTAGCTATATCATTAGGGAGACAGCTGGAAGGGGGTGCAGACAGCTGACGCGGGGCTGCAGGGGCAGGATTAGCTGTGACTTTGGGAGGGGGGGAGGAGGTGGGTCGAGGGGGGGGTGGGGGGGTGGGAGGGTGCGGGGGGGGGGGTGGGGGGATATATTCAGATCTCATGTCCAGCGTTTCAGTGTCTCATGTGATATCCGACAGAGCAAACACCGTATCGTATGGCCCCCGAGACGCAAAAAAATGCCCCCCTCGCTATTCAGCAGGACCCCGAGAATCGCCTTCTTCTTCTGTACATTCAGAAAGACTTGGGGTGGGGGGGGGGGAGGAGGAGGGGGGAGGAATAAGCCGTCCATTCATGGCGGCAGGTTGCGGAATAAACAAACGGCGTTTAGAGCAGTCACGAAGGACGAAGGAGACGGCTAAACGTACGGTGTGATAAATGAACAGGCAGAGTAAATATTTGCAGCGGCAGTGTTGAGCCTCCATACTTCACTCACTCATTAATGCGCTCTGCATTGACTCATGGATCACTCACGGCTAAATTATAGGTCTGCCTCTGCTTACACAGTCAATTGGGAAATTAATGAGGTAGTGCGCTAAAGTTAGGGCTTTTTTTTACTGTTGGTTCATTTACAGCGTAATATGGTTTTCACATTAGAGCATGAGTCGTCGCTCCGTTGCTGCAGACCCACAGTGTGTCATCTTAACGAGTCATTCAGGCTCATGTTCAGCCTTCAAATCTTATTTTTCTTTTAAACCAAGAGAGGAATTCTGCCAGTGAGGAGAGATAACTCCATTTGTTTCCAGTGCAGCTTCACTTGTTTCAGGAGTTTTCCAGAAATGAGTGTCAGTATCTTGAAAGAATAAGTCAGAATAAGGCAGATCACTTGATTCTACAAAATTCTTGAAACAAGTCGATTTGCTTTGGAAACAAGTGAAATTATCTCATGCCATTGGCAGATTTTTTTCACTTGTTTTAAGAAAATTACAATTTTAGCACTCAATAACAGACTAAGTGACTTATTAATATTGATATTTTGCAGTCTATTGATAAAATGGCAGTATGTACTTATGTCACTGTGAGAGTTGTCAGTCTATTTCTGCACAAATGTCACCAAGACTAATTCTTGTACATTTAGCTCTCTAGTTTGTTCGTTTTAGCTTGGTTGGCTACAAAATGCGTATGTTTTTACTATCAAATGGTCTGCATGCCTTTTGGACTCTTGGTTTGAGGATAAGGTAGCAGCCTGTCTGCATCCAATCAATGATAATGATAGTGGCTTTTATGTACACTTGTATATATTTATGGATTTATCAGATTGGGTGTACAGAATATTGAGGGCAGGAATCTTGGTCCTGCTGTGTTTAACTGTCTGTATTTGTTATTGTTTTGCTGGATTAATAAACTACATCTGTATCTGTATCTGTTTATTGTAAGTAATGCAGATTCTGAGAACAAGGTGAAAGAACAGACTGTCACTTTTTTGATTATAAACTTTTACGGGACTCCATGTTAAAAAAAAATAACCCAGGCAGCAAAGGCCAACTTTGACTCACTGTCCCATTACTGCGGTTGCACTGTTATGAACTGAAGTAAACCCCCGGCACAGAAGTATGTGATGAGTCTGGGTGTGTGATGATTGTCCGAGCGGCGCTGAGGGGGGCTGGGGTTGGGGTTTACATTCTTGGGGTATTGCATTTTGCCGCACTTCTGCTCCCTCAACAATGTCGTGCCTCATCGGGGCCGCAATCCTCAGCGACCGCAGGGGCCGAGCGGGACGACAGCTGCCAAGGCAGAAAAACAACGGACGCCATTTTCCTCCATGCGAATCCATGTGAAATTCCTGGAATGGCCGTGATTGTAATGTGGTCCTATAAGGTTACATAATGAGGGCGCTTCATAAACATAATCTCCGCTTCCTTTTCCTTCCTCTTCCCTCGATTTCACCTTCTCATCTCCTGCCCCGGCGCTGGCTCACGTTCTGCTTTCTCTCAGCGTCGGATCAGATCTGCCCCCCCCTCCCCACTCCACCCCCCCCCAACCTCACCACACTCCCCCCAACACCCCCCACACTGGACTGCTGTTGGACTACTCATATGGTGAATTTTGATTTTGTGCTTATGTGTTTTTTTAGCCCTTGTAGTTCGGCCTACACAAACATTTCTCGGAGGCTGAGCTGCTCTGGAGGCAGAAATAATCTCATTGGTCGAGTTAAACCTCAGTGGGCGGAGCCAAAGAACCACAGTTTTTCTGGCTAACTAACATTAAACCGAAGCCCAGCGAAATATTTTGATTAGAGTTCCTTCTTTGCCATTCAAGTTTGCCAGTTAGCTAACTTGCGCTCTGAAAAACTGTGGTTCTTATAGCTCCGCCCACTGAGGTTTAACTTGACCAATGAGATTATTTCTGCCTCCAGAGCAACTCTGCCTCCAAGAAATGTTTGTAGAACTAAAACCACAATCTGCCAAATTTTATGATGTTGCTGTCTTGATGAAGTCTCTCTCTCTCAAAAAAGTTAGAGATTGTTAGTTTCGATGAGAATAACAATCTCTTTTTTTCTACTCGGTTAAACAAATAAAATCTCTCTCTTCCCGCGTACGTCACCAGGTTTCGTGTATCGGCCTGTAAGCCTCTTGACGAAAGCGATGAGACCCCAAAATCATCCTCATGTTACAGAGGAGGCTTTGCAGCGCAGCTTTTTCCACAACATAGGGACCCAGTGTTTATGTCTCGGGTTTTGATATGCTGAGTTGTGTTTATGGGACAGTCCGTCCTCTTTGGCCCGCTGCTCTCCCTCTCTTTGTCTGTTGGAGTGCTTGGAGTGGGTGTTGTATGAAAAGGCCTTTTTAAAGGACTTCAGGGACCCTCGGCTCTCCCCAACAGCTGCCCAGCTGTGCCCCTTGTCGACCCCCCCCCCCCCCCCCAACCCCCAACCCCCCTCATCCACCCCCGACTCCCACTCCCCAGCACCCAAAGCCTTGACATCACAGCAGAAATGCATACAAGAGCGCCAGCAGCTACTGTACAGCTGTAATGAAAGGAGCCTTTTTCTGTCTTCTCGGGGTAAAGTGTGGGTCAGCTTTCAGACTGTGTGAGGTACGCAGGCGGAAACACTTCTCAACGCTTTCCTGTAGTGCTGCTCCAGCTACTTCTTCTTCTACTACTGCTATTACTGTCTTGCATGCGATGCAACGCACAACGGCGATCTGCATATCACGAAAATCGCATATTATAGCGGGAAAATTAACATCGATTTTAATACCAACTCTGCCTTTCTCTCTCTCCCTGCGCTCGTTCTGTCACTCCTCCCCGTCTCTCCCTGGAGCTCTGCCTCTCAATTACTCTCTCTCTCTCTCTTTTCTCTCTCTCTCTCTCTCTCTCTCTGTGTGTCTCTCGCCCTCCCTCTTTTTTCCCGGGGCAGGAACGGCAGATGAAAGGGAGAGGGAGCGAGCATGAAAGGCAATGTCTTGGCAGTCAGGATGACCTCAAGGCTCCTCTCTCCTCTCCCCTCTGTTTTCCATTTTCCCCCCCTATTCACCTGTAAAATCCCCCCCTCCTCACCTCTTCCTCACCCTCTCCTCCATGTTGGTGGGAGGGGGGGGTGTAGGAAGGAAGAGAGGAAGGAGGGTGATCAGCAGTCCAGCATCCCATTATTCCCCCTATTTCACACTGCAGGGCTGAGAGGCTCGATCTCCCATTAAAAGCCGCCCCCAAGGACCGCTGGGTTTACGCTATTTTTAACGCGCAGTTTTGTTAATGGCACAGGCAATTATGCAATTATTCCGGTTATCATCGCAATCTTATTTCATCATCTGTCTTTCACGATGCTGATAGGGGGAGAGAGGGGGGGGGGGGGGGGGGGGCACTAAACGGGAGGGGGGGGGGGGATTAGGTGTGTAAGGGGTGAATAAAAACTCGCTGATCCGTGGCGAACGCTTCCGGACACGCCTCAACAGCAGTCTGCAGAGTAAGCGTCCGCTCACTGTCGGCAGGTTTTGAACTTCATAATCATAACTGAATAAATGTAGAATTGAGCTGTGGGTAGGAGATGGTGGAAGGTTCGAAGTGTCTAACAATGAGATTTATACTGAGATATCATCATTCTTGCAGTGCTTTTAATAGATGTGATTCGTTGGAAAAAACTTCCCGTATAGGCCAATTAGGTAAATATGTTCAAAGGTCTGATTAAAATAAGATAAATTATGAAATCCAGTCATAAAGAAAACATCCACCAATATAAACAAAAATCAATTATACTTTCAGATGAGTATTAATTTGTGCTTTTTTTCTTTAAAAGACCCTATTCTCAGTTTGATACCACTTACAAGGTTGTTTACTGTGAAAATGATGATTTATTTGAGCCTAAAAAGGTGAGTAAAGTCTCCTCTGTAAATAAAAGAAAGTGGGTTTAGTGAGTTTCGGTGGGTTTTCCCCTCCGCCACACACTACATCCCTGGTCTTACAGTAAGAGCAGGAGAGAGTTTAATGCTAATTCCTCCGCTGAAATCCTCCTGCGGTCCTTGACTGCGAGACAAAGACATCGCTATTTGAGAGAAGCAGATGCATTTACAAGTGGCAAGCAGAAGAAGACGAAGAAGAAAAAAAAAAAAAAGCAGACAACTGGATGAACTCAACATCCCATCCCCACAAAGCACCTGTCAGGCCCGGCGGTTGCTAGGCAACAGCTCCCCTCGCCTCTCTCTCCTCCACTTCTCTTTATTCTGATAGTCTAGTTTTTTTTTTTTTTTCTGCACACACACCCTGAAAAACGAAGCCGGTGTTCTGCTTAGCGAAGAGGTTTTTATTACCTCGGGGGATGGGTATCGTTTTACCGCGGCGGGACGGGGAGCGGGGCGAGACGGCGGCGGTGCGGACAGGTTTAGCGCCGGGGCTAACTAGGTTTAGGACTGGAGGACTCCCCCCCCCCTCCCGCCCCCCCGCCATAGAGATGAACAGCGAGGTGCTAACAGCCGTGCGAAATCAGGCATGGAATTATTCAAAAAGCAATTCAGTCTAAACAGTGGGGAAGATACGGAGCGGGCCTTTCACTGAGCAGGCACCTACCGAACCTCCAGCCTTCAGTTTACACCATCAGCCATTAACTGATGGAGCAACAGGCTCGAGTGCTCAGGCTGTGACTCGTTAGCACTTGATATATGATTTAGATAATTCACTGTGGAGTGATGCAATAAGCCGTTCATCAGTTTTCCCCAAGGATTCATAAAGTATCTATCTATCTATCTATCTATCTATCTATCTATCTATCTATCCAATTCAAATTAGCTTTATTGGCATTAAATACAACAGTATCTGTTGCCAAAGCAAAACAGTGATAATCAAGAAAAAGTAGCAACAATAACAACAAAGATAATTGAACAATAGAAAGTTGCAATTATTCAATCACACACAAAGGAAAAAATGGAAAATCTATCTATCTATCTATCTATCTATCCTAATAACATACAGACATACAGTATCATAGCTTTTGACAAAAGTAAAGTGACATTTAAATTGTGCTTACTCTGCACTGTTTAAAATGGTAATCCCTATATTTTTTACCTATTTTTTTCTTTCACTGTTAAAAGACCCAATCTCAATGGAAACTACTGCTATTGTACAGATACATTAAATATAAAGGTCCTTGTAGTATTTTTTTTATTTCGTCTCAATCTTTGCTGCTAAGCGCTCAACGCTGTGGTGTTTCTGCACTGCTCTTCCCACAGATCACCTGTCAATCAAACAGTGTGGGCGGAGCTTGAATTTTCTGTTGGCAGAGGGTTTTTCCCAGGAGGTGTTGTGGAAGAATTTGTATCCCCTAAAAATATTTCTGTCTGCTGTTATATCCTTGTTTTATGTCCTTGGTGTGTGTTGTTGTTGTGCTACTGCATAAGAGAAACACCTTTAATACCAAATGATGTACAGCCTGGCAACCATTCCAATTTTAACTTTTTGTAATCCAGTGATATGTTTCTAAAATGCTGAGTTACCATTACAGACAGCCAGTGGTGGAAGAAGTACTGAGATCTTTTACTTCAGTAAAAGTAGCAATACAACAATGTAAAGATACTCCATTACAAGTAAAAGTCCTGCATTCAAAATCTTACTTAAGTAAAAGTACATAAGTATTGGCAGCAAAATGTACTTAGAGTATCAAAGTAAACATACTCATTATGCAAACTGTCCCCATTTAGAGAGTTATATTTTTTATAAATTATTGGAATATTAATACTGATTTATTGACATACATGTACATGTAAGCAGCATTTTAAAGTTGTCAACGTGAAGCTAATCTTAACAATTTAGCTATACTTTTGGGTAGTCTAATCTATAACAATGCTATTTTATAGTTATTTTATAAAGATGATCAAATGTTTTAAATATAAAATATTGTCTGAAAAGTGAAAACTGAAAAGTAACTAGTAACTATAGCTGTGAAATAAATGTAATGGAGTAAAAAGTACAATATTTCCCTCTAAAATGTAGTGGAGTATAAGTACAAAGTAGCATAAAATGGAAATACTCAAGTAAAGTACAAGTACCTCAAAATTATACTTAAGTACATTAATTGAGTAAATGTACTTAGTTACTTTCCACCACTGCAGACAGCAATAGGAAAACAATCCACAAAAACAGCTCCTGGTGTTCAGGAGAGTAAATGGAAAAGCCTTCATGAACTGGATATAGGTTGAACCACTGCTGTATGATATCAACTGGTGATAGCAAGTAGCAAAACGGGCATTTATTTATATGAAAATGTCGCGGATAATTACTTTTGTGGCAGTTCAGTGGACAAGCTGAAGTCCCAGGTGCCAAAGCGAGGCGGTCAGGAAGAATGTTCCAGATGTGATAATTGTTCACAGTCGAAAGGTCAGAGCTGGACGCGCTGAGGGAGAAGAGGAAAGAAGGAGAAGAAGAAGGAGGAGGAGAAGAAGGGGATGAGAGAAGGGGGGAAGAGAAGGCTTTGTGGGGTTTGAGAGCGAATTACACAGTTGGCAGAGAGAGGGTGGTGGTGGTGGGGGGGGGGGGGGTCTTCTACTGTTACAGCTCTAATTCAATCCCTAAATCCTCTCAGCGCTGTCATCTCTCCTTCCACTCCTCCTCTCCTCACTCCTCTCCTCGTTTCCTTTCCTTCTCCCCTCCTCCTTTTTTTCCTCCTTGTTCCTCTTCGCCTCACCTCCTGTCCCCTTCTCTCCTCTATTCCTATCCTCTTTTCTTCTTTGCCTCCTCTTCTCTCTTGCATCCTTTCCTCTTCTTCTTCACCTGTTCTTCTTCTTCACCTCTTCCCCTTTTCCTCCTTTCCTTTTTTATATCCATTTCATCCCTCTCTTCCTCCTCTCTTCTTTCTTTTCATCCTTTTTTCCTCTCCACCCTCTTTCCTCCCTTCCCTTTCACATCCCCTTCATTCCTCCCTTCCTCCTTGTTCTCCTCTCTTCTCCTCTCCTCATTTATTCCTCTCCTCCCTCTTTTCTTCTTCCTTCCTTTTCACATCCCCTCCATTCCTCTCTTCCTCCTCTCTTCTTTCTTCACCTCCTCTCCATCTTCTTTCCTCCCGTCATTTTCACATCCCCTCCATTCCTCTCTTCCTCCTTGTTCTCCTCTCCACATTTATTCCTCTCCTCCCTCTTTCCTTCTTCCTTCCTTTTCACATCCCCTCCATTCCTCTCTTCCTCCTCTCTTCTTTCTTCACCTCCTCTCCTCTCCATCATCTTTCCTCCCATCATTTTCACATCCCCTTCATTCCTCCCTTCCTCCTTGTTCTCCTCTCTTCTCCTCTCCTCATTTATTCCTCTCCTCCCTCGTTCCTTCTTCCTTCCTTTTCACATCCCCTCCATTCCTCTCTTCCTCCTCTCTTCTTTCTTCACCACCTCTCCTCTCCATCGTCTTTCCTCCCATCATTTTCACATCCCCTTCATTCCTCCCTTCCTCCTTGTTCTCCTCTCTTCTCCTCTCCTCATTTATTCCTCTCCTCCCTCTTTCCTTCTTCCTTCCTTTTCACATCCCCTCCATTCCTCTCTTCCTCCTCTCTTCTTTCTTCACCTCCTCTCCTCTCCATCGTCTTTCCTCCCTTCATTTTCACATCCCCTCCATTCCTCTCTTCCTCCTCTCTTCTTCCTTCACCTCCTCTCCTCTCCATCTTCTTTCCTCCCTTCATTTTCACATCCCCTCCATTCCTCTCTTCCTCCTTGTCCTCTTCTCCTCCTTTCCCCCTCCTTCCCCCGTCTCTTTTCCTCCTCTCCTCCTCCCTCTTCTCTTCCTCTCCTCTCCCCCTCTTCTTCCTCTCTCCTCCTCCTCCTCCTCTCCTGCTCTCTCTCTCTCTGTGTGTGCTGCTGCCTCCAGGAAGTGTTTAGTGAATGGGGTCTATTGAAGCCGGCCCGGCTCCGTCCCAGTTGGGCCCCTCTGTCCCGTCAACAGTTGTCCCGGAGAGGGACAGCAGCAGCCAGAGCGGCCCGTCCTCCCGCCGCGCCGCTTTGACCCGGTCGGCCCGGCCCGCTGGACCGCCGCTTCCAGCCCAAACAAGCCGGGCCAGAGCCAGCGGTGGTGGTACTGGGGGGGGGGGGGGGGACTGGTTGTTTGGCCTGAGCTCAGTGTCACAGCAGCACAATAAACCCGCTGGCTGATGGACCCGGCGATCTGCTGGCTGATGGGTTGATGAGTGAAAACAACGAGGGAGACATTTCTGTGACTCTATGTTGCTCTGCTTCGACTTGATGGAGGAAAACACACTGCGACTGTATGAGTGCATATAATATTAATATGTAATACAGTGTAATGCATATGTAATAATACATGTAATACTGTATTTACACCATATATAAGCCGTACTATAAACCGCGCTTGCAGCCTTTGTTGTTCAGTAAAAAATAAAATGTGAAAACGACAAGAAAGAGATTCTGTGATTTTGTTTTGCTTCGCTTTCACTTGGCTTTGGACACAGTACAACTGTATGATTGCATGTAACATTATATTTACCTTATAAAACACTAGCAGACATGGAGGAAAACACACTACAGCTCTATGAGTGCATGTAATACTATATTTACACCATATATAAGTGATACTATAGACCACACTTGCAGCCTCTGTTGTTGAGTGAATGAACTAAGAGGTAAAAAAAAAATATTCTTTTGTTTTGTTCTGCTTTGACTTGATGTAGGAAACCACACTGTGGCGTATGTAACACTATATTTACCCCATAATTAAAGTATAATATAAAACACAACAGCACTTGTCACTCGTCTCTGTTGAATAAAAAAAGTAAGAAAGAGATTGTGTGTTTTGCTCTGCTTTGACATGATGGAGGGAAACACACTACAGTTCCATGACAGCATGTAATACTATATTTACAGTATGTATAAACTGTAATATAAAAATGAAGCAAAAGACTTGCAGCCTCTGTTGTTGAATAAAAAGGGAGGGAGAGAGAGGTTCTGTGTTTTTGTTTTGCTCTGCTTTGACATGATGTAGCTTAGCAAAAAAAAAAAAAAAAAAAATGATGGAAAATATATGAAACCGCCCCAAAATACTCAACGCACTATAATCACTGTAACACACCATAACACAATAAACACACTACAACTCTTTGAATACATATAACAGTACATTACCCAACCAACCACTACTATAAACCACTGTGACTCCTGCAGCCTGACTGATGTTTTGATGTGTAAAATAGAAGGAGAGATTCTGTGATTTTGCTTTGCTCTGCTTTGACATGATGGAGGAAAACAAAAATGATGGAAAATATATGGTTCCATCGCCAATACACTCAACACACTATAAACACTATAACACACCATAACACACTACAACTCTATGAGTGCATGTAATACTGTATTTACACTATATATAAACTAGAGCCAGCCATAAACTACACAGAAAAGAGAGGGAGAGATTCTGCAATTTAGTTTTTCTCTGCTTTGATATGATACACCAAAAAAAAAAAATACATGAAACTGACCCAAAATTCTCAATACATTATCATCACTACAGCACTACACATTAGCAAATGGTAGAAATACTAAAAATACACTGTAACACCCCAAATTCAACATTAAAAAAACACATTCCATTATATTTAGTACAGTAACACATCAGTCTACTAAGTAGACTGATGTGTTGCTGTGCAAAAAGAAAGAGATTTTGTTATTTTGTTTTTACTTTGCTTTGACATGATGTAGAAAAGCAAAAATGTCAGTGCTACCAGCTTATATTTATATAGCAATATGTGTTTAATATAGTTAATACATACCCATATCTATGCATTTTTATACAATGTATACTTACATTTACTATGTGATTCACTAATATGTGATTTACTAATATTCATCTGTAAGTAATGTCAGTAAATCAATACATGTGAGTAATCCATACTCTTTCCCATACCTGGATATTGTCAGCAGCATTTGTTTACATAACCCCAGAATTGCTTATATGCTATATATTATTGTGCTGTATTCTTCCATACTTTCTGCTGTTGCTGATTCTACTGTTTTTCATGCCTATTTTATATTCTGTTTGTGTGCTTATATTCTAGTTTTCTGTTTTTCCCCCCTGCTGAATCCTCACAGAGATCAATAACGTTTCATCTTACCTTATCTACCACCCCAAACTCTCAAAGTACTGTGCCACACAAAAACAAATTATAACACTGCACATATAGCACTATATCATGTTATACATATAAGACACTGTATCATATTTTAAACTCTAAATGTACTGCACTGTGATACGCTATAAGATGAATTCAGTATTGTTTTAATGGAAATCTGCTAATGTGAGCAGTGCTTTCCAACACTGTAAAGCCATATTGATCACATAGAACAATGGAGACCGAAGGGGCTTTGTAGTCCAACTCTTAGACAAAGGACCTTTTAGTGTTTGGAGGCAGATAGAAATGCAGTGTGGAGCTCTGAGTGGCTGGACAGGCCTGTCACAGCACACTGAGGAGCGTTTAATCTCTCACACAGCCCATCCATCACACAGCGACAGCACAGGAGACACCGGCTGCGTTTACATGCACAGAGAATCCAGCTCTTAACCTGGTTACTCAGCTGTTATCAATTCTGGGGGACAGGCAGGGGATCAGTTCGGTTTAAAAAAAATACTGGGAAAACGGCCTAATTGTATAGCAGATAATCCGCCCACAGAGCGCTCGGCATTATCCCGGGAACCAGCGCTGCTTTAAATGAGACGCGCTGGCCTTTCCACACTGTTGAGAAAGTTTTCTGAGGGAAAAATTGGTTATCTTTGCATGTGCAGAGAACTGTAAAACCAGGTTACTCAAGTCAACACATAAACACTTAAACGTCATAACTTGGTTGGAATAACTCAAATGAGAAACCTGCTGGTTACAACCTGGCACGGTATTGTGGCATGGAAACATCTAACTCCTTTCACTTTGGGTTTTACACAAACTCGTACAGTGCTATAGAAGCATTTTAATGTCAACAACAAACATGGCTGCAAGCAAGACTTACTATGACTATTGCCCCTGTATACATATATTGTTCTGTCACAATACTGGCATAGTGCAGGAGGTTTTTCCTCTGTGTTGTGAACAGTTTGGTGTGGTTCAGGTACATTAGAAGCCAGCTGGTAACCTATTTACAGTATTTGGTCCTAGCCCACTTCCAAAAGGCTCTGCAGGGATGACGTCATTACACTGCTCTCTGTAAAGGGATCGTTGCCTGGGTCCAGACCTTTGACTCCGCCCACTCCACCGAGTTGACTGATTCTGGTCTGGCATCGTGACATGAAACAGCGGTTTCTCGGTTGAAAAATGATCGGCCCAGTGAGCGCCGGGGGGGACTAACGATTAGCCAATCAGCGCCACGGGCGGGACTAACGCCGTTGTCAAGCTGTTGTCAAGCTGTGCGCCGGAACCAAGTAATAACAACAATGGCGACCGCTATAGACAAGATAGACGCTGCTATCGAGGCTGTTCTAAATCGATTAAAAGTACCAACTACTTTGAAATCCGCACAGCACTCTGCTTTGAAGGCATTTATTCAAAGGGGAGATGTTTTTTTTCGCAATCAGTGTCGACTTAAAATGATGATTCAGGCAGATACGTTGGTCTCTAGTGATTGGTTAGGGAAAATCGAATCCCCCTCCCCCACGGATATCGGTTAGAGTGGAGGCAATGTCAGACTGAAGATGGAAATGGAGTGTAACGAGTTGACAGTTCTGTCAGATATCAGGGAAATAGGATTGTAGTTACAGCACAAATTTCCTAGCAACCAAAGCTAGCGCCTGGGATGCACGCGCCACAACTCGACTTGCCAAAAATGTGCATAAACAGCGTAAATTTGGGAAAATGGAAAAATCAGCTTCGTCAGTCCCTGCCTATGCCAATGCTCAATGCCCATGTGCAGTTTCAGACTGATTGGCCAACCCATTGAGGAGCAAAATGGATGCAGACAGAAGGACAGAGTTTTCCTCATTTTATACTAGGATATAAACAACCAGGGAGGAAAAATGAGTTACCTGAAAAAGATTGTTGTAGCGTCTGTCTCTTTGTTAGAAGTGATCAGTCTAGATTTGTTTTCAAATGTAGGTTACTGTGACACGGTAAACTGTCTTGTCTTTAGCCCTAGTCTCTACTCCAAAACACTTGGAGTCAACCTGTTGAGTTTTGGCTTTGTTAGCTAGCTAACTAGCCAACAAGCTTATATAACAAGCTGCTACTACCTCTGTAATGGTTTCAATTAGTGTGCAAATCAGATGTGTTTACAACAAGACAGTGGTTGTTAGCTGAACAGATACTATGGTTAGCTATAGATAACAAGCTGACATTATCTAACAGAATTATTAGATGAATCATTGATGAAATGAACAGTTCCCAGTCAAAAACAGAACAGATATTAACCATTCAATTCTGTTGAGATGCATTTCTAAACGTACAAGTACAGTATTTTAATAGAAACTCATAGGGAGAGTGCATATATTTTAATCTAAGTGTCACGGCAAAAAAACAAACAAAAAAACCCCAAACTGTATTATGACATGAAAAGAAAAGGCTTTTCTGAGATATTTTCTGCAAACTCTGAATTTTTACATCTAAAAAGACTATCTACAGTATAAATCAGTGTTTGTTGTTATAAAAGTGATAATTTAATCCCATTAAACATGTTACATTCCCCAAAAGTTTGTTTGTCTGTGGAAAATAGTAAAAATAAAGAAAACAGTGGTGTGTCCAAACTTTTATAGTTTTATTTATTCTCTTCCTGTGTGGTGTAAGGGTGCAGTAATTTATATTTGCTGATATGGTGACACATTCAAAATGTATGCATGCAATGATGCTGTATTATTTCAGTCCCAATCGACACCTCCATTGCTCTTTCTTTAATGTTGCTTGGGATGTGTGGCCGCTGTTTAGAGTCATTGCTGCTAAAAGAGTTGAGGACCTCCAATATGGCTGCTAGAGGGTGTGTTACATCACCTGTAAGCGCTCTAAACAAGCAGGACCGAACCTGCTCTTATAACCATGGAAAACCAAAGTGTACTTAATGATACTGAACCATGTAGGTGTAGTACAGCACCGCACTGATGCAATGGAAAAACTCAGAGAGGAGCAGAAACACAGAACAGCTTTCAGGGGCAAAGAGCTTTGTGATAAGCCTGTTGGCTCAAAGACATAAGCCCCATGTTCCTGCTTTTTGTATTAGTCCTAACCTCGTACTACTAACCTCGACTGGGAGAACGGGCAAGGTAAATCCCACATACAGTAGCACAATGAAGTTTGGCATGCACAAGCCTTTACTCTTGCTCTCTTCCTCCTCTGCTTACCTAGCGCTCCTCTATTATACATGAAGATTACAGACAAAGTATTTGTTCTGTGACATGGATGGCTTTGACTGTTGAACTCTTTACTAGTGTTTGCTGTGGGATTTTAAGCTTTCTCTACTGTTCAATTCATTGTATGTTGCTCTGGATAAGAGCGTCTGAAATGTGCCTCATTTGACGGCATGCAGGGGGATATGGTGACCCCCATCAGTCAGGGCTTCTGCTTCATGTGAGACTTTAAGTGGTTAAGTGTAGTGATATAAAACACGGGATTGGAGTTCAAGCTCAACTCAAGAACCAAAGGAAGAGAGGAAGAGGTGCAAAACGCTCACTTGCAAAAACTGGAAAAGTTGGCAGCGTTCTTGAAAAATTCATGAGCGGTGTCTTTATTGAGCGACCCAAATGAGCGTGCTTCAGCTTCAAAGCCCTCATCGTGCCTACAGTACACTGGGCTGATGGCTGTATTGCTGCAATTACCTCCAAAGAGGTTGGAAGGAGGTTATATTTTTCACTCCAGTCTGACTGTTAGCCTACCTGAAACCTTTACTGTTAAAACTACTTGTCTACAACTCAACTAGTGTTTGTTGGCGTTGCTGAGCGCGCGTTAGCCTCCCCAGGGTTAAAACACAGAAAACAACAGAGTGGTGATGGACTCTCCACCACCCACAGGCTTACTTTCAAACTACTCACTTATGTGGCAACACCTGAATGAACCAACTAACTTAACAGATGAAAAAACACAAATCTAGGGGGAATAGACAATAAAAACAAGCTTTGGATGAGCCCCCATTATGTTACGGCAGACTCGACAGCAGCAAATAATGAATGAAGGACACAACGCAAGTTTAACTAGAAGGGCACTCGGAGAGCGCAGACCTCCGCCAAGGCCAATAGTCCAGTCTGCTATGATATGCAAATTTCGAGTCGGATCCAGAGCCACTCCAAAATTTAATGGGTTCTTCCTTGGCCCATGCTACACCCTTCCACGACGTTTCATGAAAATCGGCCCAGTACAAACAAACGGCACTGAAAACATAACCTCCTCGGCGGAGGTAATGAGGCCAAAAAGAAAAAGGATGTATTCCACAAAAATGTATTCTACAAATGATGCAAACGTGCTGCCGCTGTAGGGAGAGGGAGACAAATGCAGAGGTTAGGTGTGGTGCTTTATAGGCCCAGGCTGATGCAGGTGTCTCCAATCTATCAATCAGCCGGACTGGCCTGGAAAACAACACACATACATACACACACACACACACACACACACACACACACACACACACACACACAAACATGCAGGGTGTAACAAAGATGATATGTTAAGAAGCTACATACAGATTTGGTTGAATTTTGATGGACAGATCGCCCTTGGCACAAGGATCGGTTGATTAGATTTTGGTGGTGATCCAGATTTCTGCAGTTAGACAGTTATCATTTTGTAACCATATTATGCTGCGTTCAGGTGCTGGTGGGACGGTCTGACATCTGGGACTTCTAAGTCGGCAGCTAAACAGCGTTGCGTTCACATGCTATTTTCTCAGTAAATCAAACCCGGAAGATGGTAAACAAATATAAACTGTTACTGAGGCTGCAGCTTTACAATTTGGATAATTGTTCAGCGTTGGTGGCAGTTTGTGCTCTACCAAGTGCCTTCTAGCATTTTCTTTGTGCTCGGTGAATACAGACAATAGAAAAATAAAGGCCCAGGCTGGAACGAGACTGTCCTGTAACTGGTTTGATGAGCCCATGACAGCCATGTGTCCTGCTGAAATGTCCTTGAACAAGACACTGGACCGGTGGATCTTTGCCTAGTAGCATCAGCTTAATGCCTAAAATATAAATATAACGCTGCTGTCTGGTGAAACCCTTACAACTCCAATTTTGATGATTTTCATGTTTACTTCAATTGAAGGATTAATTACCTCCACCAAGGAGGTTATGTTTTCGGTGCCGTTTGTTTGTCTGTTTGTTTGTCTGTTAGAGGATTACGGAAAAACTACTGGCCCGATTTTCATGAAACTTCGTGGAAGGGTCTCCGAGTGCCCTTCTAGTTCTCTATGGGTTGAGAAAACTACAAACTTGGGGCTTATGAAACACTTTCAAAACGTATTAGATAAAGTCAAAAATACATGGTTGTCAAGCTAAAAAAAAAAGGCTGTTTTTCTTTGTTCAGACTACAGGCTATAAAAGCTAAAAAAAGTGTTGCCCAGGCGGTCGTTGACGGTTCATGACCTCTTCCTGTTGTGTGCACCGACTAAATGTCATACAGTCGTGTGATTTTATTTGGCAAACAATCGTTGTTGAAATAATTCACATAAATAATACTTTGGCCACTCCTTCCTGGCCACAAAAGATGTCCAGCTGGTCTGGCCCGTCCCCCTCCTCCTGGTATGTGTATGGGTATATGTACGAGTATGTCTATTATGTCTATGAGTATGTCTATTGATGACTTTGCATGTCTATTGGTAACTATTATGATATGGGTATGTTCGAGTATGTCTACTGGTGACTTTGTGATGTTGTGATGAAATGCCTTGTGATTTTGCTGCAAACCAATTTCCCCACGGGGACAAATAAAAGTATCTATCTATCTAATAATAAAGTAGCCTACCCTACCTTTCCTCTATTCTGATTGGTTTGTATGTGGGAAAAGCTGAAGCCAGCTGAACCTCAGTTTGTAGCTGCAAGTTAGTTCTAGATTAGTTCCTGAAAAGTCAACATTTTGGGGATAGGCTACAAGGTTTTCATCCGACAACAGCGATATATTTTGTAGGAAATCTGTATGTCCTTGTGTGAGATTCTACCGCTGCTCTACAGTGTTAATATTGAAATGAGGGCATGCAGTGTGGCTCACAGATCAGAGCATGCAAGTCAATGAGTGTCCATCAGCAGCCACATTAAAGAGTCTGTAAAGTCACATTGAACCCCTGTCTGTTCACCCACTCTGCTACAATATAAAAGACGGCTAAAAAAAAAATGCAAATGTCTCAATCATTTTTTTGACAGCGCTGCCTAGTCTCCCAGCCTGTTGCGTTTCCGCGGTGTCAGAAACGTTTCCCACGCGACAGTCGACAACGGCGAGGTTCTGCGATCTAACCCGGTGATGTCAGCGTGCGTCAGCCTCCGTGGAAAACATCCTCACTCTCGCCGTCTGCGGGAGCCGTGAACTTCCTGTTCGCACCGCCTGACTGCGTGAGCTCCGGCTTCACGCTACCAGCTAACTTTCACAGGGCCGTTTTAAATTCCACATCGGTAGCGCTGTGTTGCTTCTGTGTCATCAGTCATGTTCGTTTTGGGTTGAAAGAAAAAAAAGAGGGTCGGGTGTGTGTGTGTGTGTGTGTGTGTGTGTGTGTGTGACCAAGCCTGCAAGGTCAAGCAAAAATGTGAAATGTAGCTAGAGAGCGAGAGTGAGGATGAGAGAGAGGCATTGTTGATGTTGTATGTTGTTGAATTTGTCATTGATGCTTTTTTCTAGGTCAGGCCTCTGTTGAAAAAGAGACTTTTAATCTCAGTGGGGCGACCTGGGACTAGCTTAAGGTTATAAAAATAAGAGAGAGAGAGAGAGGGAGACAGAGAGAGAGCTGTCTTTCCTTGTTGTTTACCTTGAACGTGAGATGGAGGACAGGTTTCGCATGTGGAACCACTTTCCCCTCCACTAATGGCTCCTAATTTCATGGCAAATAAAGTAAACAATGATGGCTTTGAATCTCGCTCCATTTGCGAAGCATTTCTACGAGACAAAATCACATTCTTTTCCAGTTAAAGTGCAGCTGAAGTCGAGCCTGTCCCTTTCTTATCTGCCTAATTACAAACGACCTGTGAACGCGCTCGGCTTTTTGTTGTGCTTTTGTTTTTCACCTTTTTATGGTTCAATTGCAGCCTGGCGCCCCCTGTTGACACACTGCCACCCCACTACTGACCTTTGGCAGATTGTAGTTTTAGTTAGACAACATTTCTAACAGTTTTCAAAGCGCAAGTTAGCTAACTGGCAAACTTGAATGGCAAAGAGTCAACTATGGTGAAATAATAAACATGAAATAATGAAATAATAACTAATTACTTACCTAGATAGCTATAGGCTAGTATGGCTAGTTTGAACTTGGAAGGTCAGCTAGGCTAACTAGCTAACCTAGATCAGTGATTCTCAACCTTTTTCATATCAAGGACCCCTAATTCAGTCCACATTAGAGCCACAGACCCCCATTTGATGAGATTTTGTCTCTCGGACCCAAATCTGAGAATATTTTTATTACTAGAAATGATTTTGTCCAGAATTCCATGACTGTCTGTATTGTAAGTAGAGAGATAACAGAGAAACTATGATCGAAACAGTCATTCTTCTGCATTCTCTAATTGTGTTAACTTCTTGTAAACTTCTTGTAAATGAAATAATGCTGAAGTTTAACAAGTAATCATTTTGCTGGGGACCGCCTAGAACCCCCTCAAGGACCCCTGGTGGTCCCCGGACCCCACATTGAGAACCACTGACCTAGATAACTTAGTATGATAGATTGTATTTCTTCAGTTAGCAGCAGAGTGCTAGGCTTCATAATATTAGCTTCCTCCTCTCTTACCTCTTGTCTTTTTCACTGGGCTTCAGTCTAATGTTACTTAGCCAGAAAAACTGTCTATTTGGCTCCGCCCACTGAGGTTTAACTCAACCAATGAGATTATTTCTGCCTCCATAAAACTCCAATATGCGATTTATTGGAGTTTATTACATATATTTTTGTGAAATATATAATATATAATAAAGACTCAGCTAAATATGACTTTCATATGTATTTTGATTGTGAATAAAGGCTTGTTTCCACCTCTGATGAACAAAATGCAGGCCTGTATTTTGAGTTGTGATGGGTGTGGAAACCTCTAAAAGGCTTATTTTCCTACAAAATGAAACTGTTCAAGAACATATGTGAATATACCAAACATTTATAAGACTAAATTAAAAAGCAGACGGTATCTATAAGAGATATGTTTGTCTCAGTGCAGAAGGGAAACATATTCTCATTACCACCTAATTTCCCAAGGAGCCACTGGGCAGCTGCGGCACCGAGATGGAAAACAGATAACAAAAGCTTTTTTCTATACTTCTGTAACACCACATATTGTGTTTTGCATTAATATATTCATATGAGTCTACATCAGATGGCATGTTTTCTCTAGCCTCCAGTCTCTGTGTTTTATCTGTGACAGCGAATCTCACAATTTAAATAACTATTTTAAATATTTAGATAGTAATACTGATGTAATATACACACTCCCTTATACAGTACATGATTATTTGATAGTCAGAGCAGTATTCATCATTTTTACTATTATTTTGACTTTAGTATTGGTTGCAACCAAGGAATACAGGCTTATTCTACTGTTGACCTTATTGTAAATCAGATCAATCACTCTGGAGAAGAGTGTTATCTAATTGGCTAAAATGCAATGTATAATGAAATGTTGTATGTATCCCTTTTACCTAGGTAATTCTTTCTGTTTGTCTATTTTATTTCTTTTTTATGTTTTATTTGATCTCTTTGGTGCCTGAAAGATGTTGGACATGATGTCTTGATAGTTGGTATAAAGTCACATATTTGCATGTAACTGCATGTTACTGTAACCATATGCATGTAATTTAAATACTTTTATTCTGAGTAGCCATTTTTAACAACTGGTCAGACACTACAGGTGAAACTGAGCCATCCTCGGCTAACTCTAGCACATCTACAGTAATGTGAATTGATGTATACTGTCCCTGTCAAATAAACCAATACAAAAAATGAATAAATGTAGACAGTTCAGGTACATTAGGTGATTCTGTAGCTGGAAATGGAGCTGTACTGTAATAGCAAGTAGGTATACTATAATTCATACAGCACACAAGGTCTCATGATGCTTCTGCGTATCTTTTCTCTCTAAAACAGCGAGCGCGGCTTCAGAAAACAGTCGGAGGGAATCGTAAACACACCGTGCCTCCTCTCCTTTGAATCATCCTGTAAAACGCTATTGAACATTGAGATACCATGACCTACACCGACATTTTTCCCTCATGATCGCACATCATGGGCGGACATGTCAAAACAGCTCAGAGACAGCTCTCAACAACCAGGGCCTTCCCGTCACCCTCTAATCCAGCAATTAGAGAAAAGGCCAGGGAGAGGGAACAGATGTTCCATAAATGGGAATGGGAGAGGGAGTCCTGGCCGCCGAGCGTATTCCTAATCTCTCCACGGACAACCGGGGAGAGAGAAAGAGAGAGAGAGAGAGAGAGAGAGAGAGAGAGAGAGAGAGAGAGAGAGAGAGAGAGCAGCACAGAGCTGGGACAAATATTCAGCAAGTCATTCTTAGCGCTTGTTTTAGCCTACTTGGTTTGCCAGATGGGTGGGGTTTGCTACCTGAGACCAGAAAGTTAAGTATTTAGTATTCTTCATCTGTGATACTGTAACTGACGCTATCTAAACTGTCCTTATATGGTAAACCCCGCCCACCTGCTATCCAATCAGGGCTAGACTGATATATTGGGCTGATATTGGCCTTTTATTAAATATCAGATATCGGCCAGTCAGTGTCGTCCACCTGCAATATTATGGAGGTTCCTCCTGACCACAGCTACAGAAAAACAGTCTGGGAAAGCTGATTTTCTTTGCAGTCTTTATTCATTTTATTATGTTTTCATGTAAATAAATTATTTGTTTAAAGCCCCAATTATTCCAGAGTTTTCCTACCATTGAATAGGGACCTTATAGAGCTGCTAACCCTAAGAAAATGTCATCAGTCTGGGTTTCAGTGGAGAGTTTTAGTGTCCCATGATGGTCTAAATCAGTGATTCTCAAATCAGTGATTCATATCAAGGACCCATAATTGATTATATTTTTTCTTGCGGACCCAAATCTGAGAATGTTTTCATTGTTAGATATGATTTCAGATAGTTATCAGACCTTATGGGAACTGTAACATTAGCTTGTGTAGCGTGCCATGGGTCTAGGTCAGTCATTCTCAACCTTTTTCATATCAAGGACCCATAATTTAGTCCACATTAGAGCCATGGACCCCCATTTGATGAGATTTTGCCTCTCTGACCCAAGTCTGAGAATATTTTTTATTGTTAGATATGATTTTGTCCAGAATCCCATGACTATCTGTATTGTAGGTGGAGAGAAAACAGTGAAACTATGATCAAAACAGTCATTCTTCTACATTCTCTAATTGTGTTAACTTCCTGTAAATGAAATAATGGTGAAGTTAACAATTCATCAATTTGCTGGGGACCACTGGTCTAAATGCTGTTTCAGGGGCTTTTCCACCCTGATAAGAATAACATTCAGGGGGGAAACACTGAATCTTTGTCATTTTTTGGCATGAAAATTATCAGATTTCAAGATACTGAATATCAGCACTAAAGTAATCGCTATTGGCGACTTCTAAAATTATCGCTATCAGCTTTCAGGAACCCATATCGCTCAAACCCTGACTCCAGTTAGGTTAAAACAAACGCTAAGAATAATGTTGGATCCAGGTCGCATAGAGTAACAGCCTGTTTTCATAGTACTGTTTCAAATGGTGTGAAACTGATTTTTATGGTCAGGGTTGGGTCTAAACGCTT
This sequence comes from Centroberyx affinis, assembly GCF_046629955.1. Classification (NCBI taxonomy): domain Eukaryota; kingdom Metazoa; phylum Chordata; class Actinopteri; order Beryciformes; family Berycidae; genus Centroberyx; species Centroberyx affinis. The sequence goes on from NW_027282696.1 coordinate 116,311, forward strand.
CACGTTTTGAAGTCGTGTCCCAACAGTTTCACAGTGCGGTGCTTTCGGTTGAGAGTTTTATGTGCTACTTCTGGTGTTAAAATCAGGCCAAAACTACACAGTTGACCTCAAATGCCGTGAAATCAGATATTCAACCACTGTGAAAAGCCAAAGGGATCTGACTGTAAGATCAGAGGGAAGGATAGCTTGAAATTTGTCATAAATTTCTCGTTTATTTCTACACTGATGCCCTTTGTCACTCTGTAAAACACACTGTGATGGAGCTGTATGTTAAGAGTGCTTTATGAATGAATTTAATTTGACTTGAAACAGTAGATAAGGATAGAGTATAAAGTTCATGTGAGTCAGTCATGCAGCACTAATTCACATAACAGGAACATATTATGCACTTAAATAAATAGTAAACAAACCTCTTTATATGTTGTATTAAAATACTCTAATGTGTCATAGAGATCTTGTTGTAAATGCAGTAAAGTTAATAAAATTATGCTAAAATTCAAACCTGATCATCGATGTGGCGGTTAATAATAAAAATGTGGGTAAACTATGACCTCCAGTCAGTGATGATCATGAGGAAAACAACCACCAGTATTGACAAAAATCAACTGTATTTTCAGAAAAGCAGTAATTTATGCTTCTTCCTTTAAAACATACATCAGTTTGATATTACTTAATATACTACTACTGATATAAAATGTGTTTAGGCCTGAAAAGATGGATGAACTCTGATGGGGAAACACATTGTTCACTCCACTGTAACCTGTTGCTGCTGTACAACTAGCATAAATGTATTTACAGGGCTCATGTCTGTGGTGTTTCTGCACTGCACTTCCCACAGATCACCTGTCAATCAAACGGTGTGGGCGGAGCTTGGCTTTTCTGTTGATGCAGTTTGAGTTTCTGTGAGTGTCGCTCTTTTCTTCGTCTGTTCAGCCATGTTGGCTATCGCTTGTCATTCACTGGTCGCCCGTTGCGGTTTGATAGGTGATCTGCACTGCGGTGCCTCAAAGGTTGAACTATTTTCTTTAAATTGTTTTGGGGTTATTTACGCCTTTATTAGATAGTTCAAAGTAGAGAGAGACAAGAAAGAGAGGGAGAAAGAGAGAGGAATGACGTGTGACGAAGGTCCTGGGCCGGATTCGACATGGTACATGGTACGCACCTTAGACCACTGAGCCACCAGGACGCCTCCCAAGTTCAACTATTTTCTGCTTTTTCCACCCTGCGTTCCGCGGCCAAAAACTATCATCTTTTCGTTGAAATGGAGTTCAAAGTATCGCCCCCTAGCGGCATCTCTCAGTGTGAACGGCCCCTTCGTCTTTAAATTCATTCAATTTAACTAATTCAACTCAACTTTTAACTAAACTACATGTATTAGCAAAACATCATGAAGAACATTATTCTTATCCTGAATGACAGTAGATTTGAAAACAAAATCATGAAAACTGAAGAATATGAGAGCTTTCTGTACTTTTTATTAGCCTATACAAGACATTTTAAGTAATTGTATTTGGTGCCTGGCATCAGGGGGGGGAAATTTTGCCCCCAAAATTCTCAAAATTCATTATATTATAATAAACATTAAATTAATTTGCAAACAAATTAATAAGTTAAAAATACATACAATAAAATCATGGCCAGGCCGGCATCAGGTAGGCTTACCTCCCTATTAAAATCTGGCATCAGAACACGTCATCATCACTGACTACTGTTGACGCGTGTTTCACTTTCAATGAAGCTAGCGAAAAAGTTTTACAAATGGACAAAAGGAAATGGCTAGAAAAACCCCAGCACCACCCACACCGGCATCTATTACAGGATCTACTCCTGCTCCTTACAAATGGACAAAAGGAAATGGCTAGAAAAACCCCAGCACCAGCCACACCAGCATCTATTACAGGATCTACTCCTCCTTCGAAGGATCCCAGGCGACTTCTCCAAGCGTGATCAAGGATGTTTCTCTCCCTGCTAACGTTACACAGCAAGCTAGCCCGCCGGCTAACGTTAGCAACTCCACTGCAGCTTCCTCAGCTAGCACACACGGTAGCAGCTCAACATCTGGACCGGAGCCTCCACCACCAACTACTCCACCTGAGGATCTGGGTTGTGAAAAGCCAAATCAGGTGAAACGGGACAAGTATCCAAGCCGCATTTATAATGGGAAAAAACGTTTGTTTGTTATAGGTAGGAGTGTAAAGCACATGCTCATAGATGAGCAGGGAAAAGAGCAATGGCAGCCAGGTATTGTAGTTGCTGGTGGCACTGGGAATTTGCTCTTACTTGAACATACATTTGAAGAAGGACGTCTTTATGAATGTCCCCTCTTAGATGACTATGTTTGTCATAAACTTAGATTTGTGGTATAGATCTCCAGTGTTGGTGTATAGTGTTTGCACAATAGTTTGGTAGTAACACGCATAAACGGGGCCTAAGTGTTTAGAAGAAGTGTTTAGAAGAAGTTTAGGTTGGTAAATGGTTGAACTGCTGAGCGGGCCGTTTCAAGCCAGCAGTGTCAGTCGTCCATTTAGTATATGACTGTTGTTAGTGAATGCTGCTGCACTCTGATGGTCCTGTAAAACTTAGATTAAGTGGTTAGTGGATGCTGCTGCTCTTTGTCGGTCCTGTAACATTTAGATATTTTTGGTTAGTTGTGCTGTAGTGAACAGTCTGTACATAACTGTATATAGTTTGTCAAAAAAACAAAACAAACAAAAAAAAAACTTGCCTTGCTGTGCAGCCTTGGGTTCCCTAGCAATTAACGTTCTGTTTCAGAGCCTTAATTCTGATGTTTTTTTTTATTTTCCAGGTTCATGCGGAGATCCCATTGTTGCTGTGATGCTGCCATTCACTAAGGCCTGACAAGCCGCGTGAAAATAAAACTGCACCAAAGTCTTACAATTCCTATGATACTGCCATTCATTTGAACGTGAGAAATAGGTGCAACATCCTTAATCAACTTAAAACTGTATTTTTTTTATGTCAGTCAATTCATGATCATGAATGAGATCATCAAATTAAAATTGACATTGTTTATGAAACCTAGAAACCTTTCATATATTTTAAGGTGAAGAATATCTTTTCAATTCAAGCTGAAGTCCACTAGATAGCAACAGATGATGGCCTCCCCGTAGTCCATTAATTCCTGATAATGGACACCTCATCGGGCATTATCCCTTACTTATTACATGTCTGCGGCAGGATTCGCCGCCGGTCCTACCCGTCTGATGGTGAGCTGGAATCATTCAGTCAGAATGTTGACGTGAGGCCCGCTAGGTCGGGAGTTTGGCCGTTTTACACGTACGGCGTTTTGAGAGTAAACTTTTCTTGAAATGTCGCATCTCATAAAAAAATGTATTACTAAAACTGTAAAGTAAGTTAAATTTACTGCATGAATACCAAATAGTATTGATTATTGTTGTAGAAAAAAAAACGATAGCCCCACCCTCAAAGTCGCACAGGCGATGATCCGTTTCCGTCGGACATGAGTGATTACATGGAAGATGAGGGGGACTAAATATAAAATTGAATTTAAAACAAAAAAAACACACTTTCTAGGCAAGGAAACTTTTGATTTGTTGTTTATTGGTCATATACTAGCACATATAACGAGATAGATGCATCATAAGTTTTTTCAAAAAATCACGAAAACTGGTTTGAGCTCCCTACTGGTATCATGGGAGAGACTGGTTGGAGTACTCGGTAAAGACGGATGCAGCTTTCAGTTTCCCTTGTAGGAAATTTCGTTCAGCATGTGCCAATGTTGATTCAACTTTCACCATAAATGGATATTGCAATTGGAAGCATGCGCTTGGATCTAACAAAGGCTTTCATAAACATGCTACTTCTAAAGAGCATCTGATGTGTGAGGCCATCTGGAGGGAGCGAGAGAAACGCAGCACTACTGACACTGAGATTTCCACGTTGATTAACCCAGAACAACTGGGTAGAAATCGATACTACACGTCCACCATTGTGGATATTGTGGCATTTCTGGCAACTAGGGGTGTAACGGTACACGTATTCGTACCGGACCGTTTCGGTACAGGACTTTAGGTACGGTGCAGATGTGTACCGAATGCAATCTTTAACAGTAACGTTAGTTAACAGTAGGCTTGTTTGCGTGCAGAACATAATTCAAATCCGAGTTCCCACGCGAACATATTAAGTGGCGGACCGCAGGTTTGTTTAGTCTCCGCCTCGCACTTTGAGCTAGCACTACACAGACCGCATGCTTAGCCCAGCTAGCTTCTGGCTAGCGAACGTCATGGCCAATGCAAACGAGAAGCCGGAGCTTGAAGACCCTCCCTTATCATTAAGGTATACTGTTTGGGAACACTTTGGTTTCCCGGTGAAGTACAACAACGGACAAAGACAAGCGGATAAGACAAAAGCATTGTGCCGACATTGTTCAGTAGTGATCGGGTATGTTTCTGGCAACACGTCAAACTTGAGAACTCATTTGAAACGGCACCACGCAAATGTTAATATCACTGCTGCAAGGAAAAAAATGAGCGTAGTGCAAACGCTGCTCCCTTCATCATTTAAACAGCCTTTTGCTGGTAATTCAGATCGGGCCAAAGCAATAATTTTTTATAATAATAAAATAAATAAATCAGCAGGCCTACAAGCTGGAACTGTTGATGCTGCACTTTAGTCAATGTGGAAAAGTTAAGTTCTTAAAAAAAATAAAAAAAAATAAATCTGAGCAGGCCTACAAGCTGGGGTTGTTAATGCTGCACTGTAATCAATAGTTTTTCTATTTTTTATTATATTTTATATATTTTGTTTAATTTATTTGAGAATATTTTATTTATTGGAGAACTTATTAGTAGTTTGCAGCAGTATTCTATTTTTTTATTATGTTTCATTTAAAATTTTATAAAGAAAATATAAACTGTTGATGTTTACAAAAGTTCATAATAAACAACAAGCAATTTTATGTTTTGCATTTTTTTCCCTTACTGTACCGAAAATGAACCGAACCGTGACTTCAAAACCGAGGTACGTACCGAACCGTGATTTTTGTGTACCGTTACACCCCTACTGGCAACAATCAGTTACCTTTGAGAGGTAAGCTGGATGCATTCGATAGTATGTCAGAGGGTGGGAGTGGACTCTTCCTTTCTCTCCTTGAATATACGCTCAGTAAAGACACGCAGCTGGCCAAAGTTGTAAAATCCATTCCTCGCAATGCAACTTATACCAGTCATGACATACAAAACAAACTGATTGAAGCAATGAGCAGTGTAGTTACGGACGCCACTGTAAGTGATATAGGCACACATTGGTTCACGATCAAAGTCGACGGGACTCGTGATCCCACTGGGTGCGAGAACATTTCTATTGTAATTCGCTTTATATCTGAGGACAGTAAGGAGGTGACAGAACGTTTACTTACCATGGCCGCTGCTGAAGCCGGGGACGCAGAGACACTCACAGACATCATATTACAAAAACTGGGTTGAGCGCTACAAAAATACTGAGTCAGTGTTATGATGGTGCTTCCGTCATGTCCGGAAAGAATGGGGGGGGGGGTCCAAAAACTACTACAGGACAAACTTGGCCGAGAAATTCCCTATGTCCACTGTTTCAACCACCAGCTTCACCTTGTGGTTGTCCATGCTCTGTCGGCAGAGGACGCAATCAGTGACTTCTTTAATGTGTGTGGCATGCTGTATAATTTTTTCAGAAAGCTATATCCACACACTGCAAAGGTGATAGTCTGAAGCGCCTCCTGGACCAGCGCTGGACCGGTCATCTGGCTATGGTCTCAGTGATCCTTAAAAACTTGGAGGATATCTCTGCAGTACTGTCAGAGATAAACAGCACTCGGGTCTACGGATCAGAGGTGAGAGTGGAGGCAATTGGGCTTCTTCAACACATAAAGGAACCAAGCTTTGTGTTTATTGGACATGCGGTGCACAAGATGTTATTGCTTCTCGACTCACCAAACAAGCAGTTACAGGCCAAGGACATGGACCTACTTACTGGAGTGAAACTCGTGCACAGTGCCACAGAGTGTGTACGTGAGCTGAGATGTGACACTGTATTTACCGAACTCTGGAATACAGCCCCCAACAACAATGCAACACCACAACCCAGCAAAAGGAGACTAACCATGAACAGGAACCTTGAGGAGTACGTTGTTGAGGAAAGCGTGGGACAAAACGACACCAACGACAAGACAGAGCTGAAGAGACTCTATTTCAGTGCCATTGATGCAGTGCTGGGAGAGATGGACGTTCGCTTCAGCAAACGCAATGGGAAGCTGATTACGGCATTGGCAGCACTGGACCCCGAGGATAAAAATGTCCTTGATGTGACAAAGGTGAAACCTATCCTGGATTTAGCAGGACTCGAAATGGTAGAATACTGTGTTGCACGTCGATTCCTCCAGTCACATATGGATGAAGAGGCCCCAGAGGAGAATTGGACAGTTAAGAGACTATTGTCAAAACACAGCAAAACACTTGAAGCAATGCCCACTGTATTGACAGCACTTCAGCTGGCCTTGGTATTTCTTGCTTCGACTGCTATTTGTGAAAACTCATTCTCCACTCTCAAAAGTGTGTTCAGCGACCGCAGACGCAGTATGCTTCATGCAAGGAAGGCCAGACTTACACGGCTTGCATTTGAAAAAGACTTGACCAGAATGAATGGAAGGACACCGTCATTTGTCATATTTGTGTTTGTCTTATGCATGATTTTTTTTAAACATGTAACAGGAGGATGAAGGCATCGGGTAATTCAGCAAGTCTGTAGATTCAAATGCTGTTTGTTGGGTTTTCCCTCTTTGAATCTTTGCAAGTAGATGGGATGGTTGAAATTGCCTAAAGTACAGTGTACGCCATCACCCTGTGTGTTTTCTTTACATTTAACCCTCTGTACATGGGAACTAGCCAGTAAAAGAACTTGACCTGTAAATACCATGTTAGGATAAGCTGTACAGTGGTATACCATTGTTTACTTAGCTCTTTATTTTTTTTTGCCAATATATTGCTGTACCACAGTTTTGATTAATGAAAGATGTCCATGTACCTTTCTAGTTTATATGGACCCGTTTACCTTGTAAGCCATATAGTTTCAATGTACATGATGCCAGAGTTAGGACTGATAATTGCACTTGAGCCCAGTAGAAAGTCAGGATTTCAGACTTTAATGCATCCTGAATATTCATCCAGTGACAACAGCAGTGCATGTTACCATGTGTTTTTTGCCAATGAAGATGACATTCAATGACACCGTTCTCTCTGATGTGCAGTTGGAAGGTAACAATTTGAACTGTGGACTTCCACTCATTTATTATTTCTTTTTTGCATTATTTTTTTTAGAGTTTTGTACATTTCCCTGTGCTCTGTTTGGTCCTTCAATAAATGGAGAGACCCTCCGAAGATATATATCCGTTTCAGTCTTTGTTTTTGTATAAGTGAATGTTCTTCAGCCCTAGGCCTATTTCTCAGGCCTCCTGCCCGAAATGACATGCCCCAAATTAATCATGAATAGCTCCTCAACCATAAGGCCTATATGCATAATTCTGGTCTCCTTTGATAGGTAAGAAGCTAAGGAATATAAATTCAGTGTAAGTAAACCTATTTCTATTACCATTCCAGAGTAGATGGAGATGCAATAAAAGAAAAAATAATATTTTCATCCTCGCCTAGTATATAATCTAAATTTAAAAGGCAATATCACCATTATAACCAAGATCCCATAGATAATGATGCGAATGAATGTCTTCTCCTACTCTTTGACTACAACTGTAACTGTAAATTTGATGAAAATACACTAAAATACAACATTTATGATACAATTTATAAATATATACTCAGGCGGTCTCCATGTTTTGGCCACTGTTTACATGTTGACTGTTTACTGGGAATTTTACTTCAAAACACTATTTATTTCAATATAGCCATGTTACAAATAACATAAATCTCCCAAAAACATTGAAATAGTAATAGAAACAATGAATATTTATCAATATTCAATATTCATATATGGGCCACAGAGCTCCATTTTATACAGGCAGATTTATGGAGATCGCTGGGGTCTTTCCTCACATGTGACGTGACCTATCGTTGTTTTCAGCTCAGTATAAGGCTCATTGGTGTCAGTATGTCGATACAGCCACCAGATGGCGACAAAAGCCTGAGCTCCCTAGAGTGTGGACCAAAATGGCTGGTGAGGAGAGCTGGAATATCGGTGTGAGTCAGAAACTATCTCAAACTTACGGTAGAAACGTGAGTAACTAAAATCTGCCGTTTTTGGCGAAAATAACATAAGCCTTGGTAAAATATTTTGGCAAGAACTTAGATTTTTGTCAGTATGACTGTAAAATGTGAATTTTGACTGCTACTTTTCCCCGGAAATGGCGGACGTTGTATCTTTACATTCGTGATGTGTTTAGGGTCATTGGTAAGCTCGGAGTTTCTAGATTCCCAGCTAGATTTCTAGATACCAAGCATGTTATTGTAGACTGATGAGAAAATTATCCCGGATCTTTTGATCACAACTTGCTCTTATATTTACGAAGTTTCTATTTGTACGACTTCATTGTTAAAATAATAAGACATAGTTTGGTCAACATACAGTTGGTTTACAGATAAACTAATGGCATTCTATTATGATTTTTCTTATGTTACGTCGAAAAATTATTGTGCCCCCCCCCCGAGGAAATGTAATGCCCGTCCACGAATTTGTTTCTCCCGCCGGCTCTGATTGTATTCTATTTAAAAGCCCAACTATCAATCTGGGAACCCATCGTCTATCGGTCTGACGACGATTAGACTCTGGGGGCGACAGCCAATATTTTGGGGTTTCCGGTGTAGCCAGCGGACATCCGGGCCAAGACTTCCTCTTCCGTGCGCCGGTCATTGTCTACAGTCCGATTAGCAACTTTAATCCGGTCGTAGACGTCGTCTCTCAACTCCAACTCCACTCTCGTGTCTCAAGTTGCTAATCGGACACCGGAAACCCCGAAATATTGGCCGTCGCCCCTAGAGTTTAATCATCGTCAGACCGATAGACGATGGGTTCCGAGATTGCCCAACTAGGCACTAGGGTTGGAAATAAGCCCGTAGCTACAAACTCCATACATCTTTTATATTTCAATTATGAAGTATAATAATGTTAACTGCACTGTCCCTGTCAAATAAACTACTAAATAAATCAAATAAATGAAAAGGAAATGTAAAGTCTCTTTCAGTGTGCGGGGGGAAACCCTTCGGTCTGCGCCAGAGGAATCCCGCTGTCCGGAGGGCTTCCACGACCCGCGCAGTAAACAAACCCGTGTTGGTGACTAAACCATCAGCAGGTCTATTCCTGCCGCGGCGCTCCGGCTCAGCGGGGCCCGCCGCGCTCCCAGGAGCCCGAGGAGAGGATTGTTTTACACACACCTGTTCTCCAGCGTCACTCCGCTACACGCCTGTCTCCCTGGGAGCGCAGTTAATCGCTGATTTGGCACACTTACAGTGACAACATACCAAGGTCCAGTTTCAGGAACTCCGTGTGTACCGTGACACACACACACACACACACACACACACATACACACATACTCTCATGCTTATACACATACACGCATGCACACACACTCTCACGCTTAGACAGACACTCACAAACACACACACAAAGTCACAGTCACGCACAGATACAGGCACATAAACGCTTAAACTTACAGATACACACACACACACACACACACTTACACTCTCACACACAGATACCCCCCCCACACACACACACACACTTACACTCTCACACACAAATACACACACATGCATTTACACTGTCACACACAGACACACACACACACACACACAATCTTATACTCACACACAATAAAGCTTAAACTCACAGATTCACAAACTTTTATGCACACATTCACATGCACACACACACCCTAATTCATACAGACACACACACACACACACACATTATATCACTATCACATTAGCATTAGCATTAGTAGTTGTGTCAGACAGGCCGGTCAGCAGCCAGAACAACTTCTCCACTTTAAACAGAGCAAAAAAAAAAAAAAAAGGTCGCGTTGCAATTATTTTCAGTTCTGTGTGAAAAAGGGAGACAGTTTGTGTATACTGGAAACCTTGAAGCTCTGTGGCTTTGACTGAATGGGAAACAATTAAAGAGCCTCTTGGCAGCACATGAAGCCAGACGGCGATAAAAATGGCCGAGTGTTTTCGAGGCGGGCGAGGCCGCTCCGCTCGCCTGTCTGCAGGCACGAGAGTCTGTTTCTGCTCTCTCTCCCTCCTCTCTCCCCGCAGATTCAGGAACACACGGAGAATCTGAGCCATTTAGTGGCTGTTTTGATTTTAAAAAGTCAGTACAATATGTTCATACATTTTCCGTCTGGGTGGTCTCAGCAGGAGTTGAACCCCTCACCCTGGTGCTGTTAGTGCCATGTTGAGCTGCATGGAACCACGCCTCATCCATTTCCCAAAATACATTGCACCAGAGCTCATAATGTCTCTAAAAACAATGTCGCATTGACTGCGTTTACATGGACTTGAGTATCCCGGTTATGAGGCTTATCCCGGTTTTGATCATATTCTGGATGTGGCGTTTACGTGGAACACAGAGAAATCTGGTTATTCATATCTCTGTATACATGATAAATACTAGTATCCCGGTTACTGATTACTGCATGCTGTTTGCGCAGGCGCCTGTGATGTTTACAACACAAACCGGCAATTTTGAAATTGTTAATCTGATATTCCTCTGCTGTTAACCTTAAATTAATTTGACTGTTTTGTTTTGATGTTTGGCCGTAGTAATGTTTCTTTAGTATTTTCCACCGTGACCTGACTTGCTCCACTGTACGTGTTGGGAAACCGGCGTCCTGTAGTCTGTATACTACAGACTTTAATAGGTCAGCATTTCGATGCTTTCTCCCATCTAAACTATATTTAATTCTTTCACCACCAAAAGACAAAACTCTGTTTCCTCATCGCTCCAGAAGTGAGACGCTCTCGTTGCCGTCGTTGTTTGTGTTTTTCTGTTCCGTCTCTCGGCTGAAGCCGCGCCTGCACAGGTAGTCGACAGCGGTCAGAAACCGGGATAAGATGTACACATGCAACAGTATCCCGGTTTCTTTCGGAGTACTCCAGCTAGCATAATCGGGTTTCTCAAAACCGGGATAAGGGCTTATCCAGGTTTCTGAAATTGGGATATGATGTTTACATGGGCAAACACAACAACGGGATACTTCAAAAACCCGATCATAACCGGGATACTCAAGTCCATGTAAACGCAGTCATTGATAAATTGAGCACATAAGAATTTATCACTGAATAAAGGATTATATGTCTGTCCTGGATATAACTTATATTTAACACTTAAAGGGATACACCACGTTTTTGGGACATTGTTTGTAAAGTGATGAGAACATAGACGCTAAAATCATCCATGTGTCCCGGCTAAATTTTTCGGTCTGGTGCTCCATGCTAACACTTTAGTATAGCAGGCGACTAGCATAACTCAAAGTGAGAAAATGAGAACTTGCAGCAGCCTTAAAGCTAAATGGTTAAGTCATTTCAAATTATATGTAGCTAAATCTGGCAGTTTTGTGCAGGAAATTGTTAAAATTAACACAACTGTTTTGAACTATCAGAGACTACTTTCCCTGTTTCCATAAAAAGTGAAGGTGATGGGTGATTGGAGACTGTGTGCAGCTAAAAATCACTGCACAGCAGATGGATAAGTGGTTCCTCACCTGAAATAGTCCCAAAAAATAAACCTGGTTACATCAGCTATACTTTAGTTAATAATATTTCATTTTTTAAATTTTGTAGGCCATTTTCTGCAGGCCATATAGTAAAAGCCACTAAAGGTCAGTTTTCTTACTTTGGATAATGCCATACGATCACTTAACCTAGCGCATGCTAACATGTTAGCATGGAGCTCTGAAGCAAATCAACTGGGGACACGGATGATTACCAATCTACACCAAACTGACAAACTGAGCTGGATATCATTAAAAATTACTTACCATTCAGCTTTAGAGCTGCTACAAATTCTCATATTCTCAATTTTGAAATAATACTAGTTGCTCAACTTAGTGTAGCCTATGCTAAAGTGTTAGCATGGAGCACTGGCGCGAACAGTTTACTGGGGACACATGGATGATTTTGGTGTATTTTCCCATCACTTTAACGAGTAAGTGGACTCAAAAACTTGGTTTATTCCTTTATATCTATGGTACAACTACAGCTCCTCCTCCTCAGCGCCCCCGGTACGCTGGGTGAAAGGTGATTTAAAGTTCGGATGCCAAACTACAAGGGGGGAGAGTGGGGTTGACGAACGACAGCCATGGGGATGGTGAGGAGAGAAGAGGGGGAGCGGGGAGGAGAGAAGAGGGGGAGCGGGGAGGAGAGAAGAGGGGGAGCGGGGAGGAGGGGAGGAATGGAAAGCCTCCACCAGCGCAAACACCTCCGAAACAGAAACATCCATTTAGCAGCGAAAACAAGCCCCCCTCACAAGACCTCCGTGAATAGGCCACTTCAGCCGGCCGAGGAAGTTCCAACGAGGGGCAGGATGTTCCCCTCAGGACGCACTTGAGACGGGCCGAGGGCCAAACGCCTGAATACATAGACCCCTCTCTCTCTCTCTCTCTCTCTCTCCCCCTCTGTCACTGTCCGGTGTTGCCCTCCCACCCGGGTTTGGGGGGGCCGCAGGACCCAAAAACACATCCAACCCTCCCCGCGCCGTCCCCCGACGAGCCGAGCGCTAAGCTGCAGCCAGCGAGGCGGCGAGGGAGGAGGGCGTGTAACTCGACTCAGCAGACAAAGAGAGCGGGGCAAAGACTTTCCATGATTAAAGAGCAGTTAAGATGCTATGAGAGGCTAATTTGTTCACTGTGGGACAGAATTAACAGGAACTGGGGGCAGAAATCTGCCGCCTGCGTTTCCTGCTGTGATTTAAAGGAGAATACCGGTGTCATTTAAAGTTACAGCCCATTTACTTCTTTTTACTTTTAGTTCACATTTCCTCCAGTCATTTTGAAATGCATGCTGTATGGAATTTGATTTTTTAACATTTACTTGTTGTTTGAAGTTTTTTGAAATACAAACTTCACGGTGTCAAACCTAGCTTGAAATGAACTGCTGTCCCGCAAACAAAGACGCCCCTAAATAAAAAGACATGGATGTGACAGTGAAGTTTGTAAAGTGATGTGTTTTTGAGGGATTATTTCCTGGAGGACATTTCCATTTCCAGGATTTAGAGCAAAAGGGGCGTAAGTGACAGTTTCCTAATTTTATCGCAGAGCAAAACCAAAACTTTAAATAATTGCATCTTTTTATTCAAAACATACGCTATTAGCCAAATTTAATCGAGGCTTTCCACTTGAGTCTTTTAATTTTTTCTCTTTATTTTAATTTTTCTTACAAATATGTTTTTCTGGCCACCACATAGAGCTCAACAAGAGCTTTCCAGTGATATATAATGCTAATTTTCTGCCCAAATGTCCCTTCTGCATCAAACAAAACAGAAAGTTTGGCTCCATGTTTACTGTGATGGATTCTCTCGCTCTGTGGAAGTTATTTTTCATACTGGACAAGAATGAATGGCAGCAAATGGGAAAAGGAGCTCTGATCTCTCCAACTATGCTGACTGTGTGCAGAAACCAGAGAGCGGGACCCAGACGATTGGCATAAACTGAAAAAAACCCAAACAAAACACAAAAACAAAACACCAGTATTATCCTGTAAGAGGCAAACAAACCCACTGATCTGTGTACTTTGCAGTATTTCGGTTTCCCTCATTAACATAAACTTGATGTGATGTTGTTCGTCGGGAGTCATCAGAAAGTCAGTCTGGGATTTGTTTTTGCCACAGGAACTATTTGTTTTTCAAGCACATGCTTCTCAGTGACAGACAACCTTGACAGCGACCGCTATTATAACATGTTTATTGAAAACCTTTTTTGACAGCATAGTTTGTCAGGCACAGAGAGAGAGAGAGAGAGAGAGAGAGAGAGACTGAGAGAGAGAGACAGAGAGAGAGAGAGACAGAGAGAGACTTTTCCCAGTGGGGGATGTTTGCCCAAGGGTTGTTGTGGTGGAATGTTACAGAGGATTCATCATGATCAAAACAGGTACATTGCAACAAACAAGCTATGAATTACAAATAAAAAAAAAAAAACAGCTTTATACCAAATGGTTAGTTCCACCTTTCTATGTTAGAAACATGAATACAGAGGGAGAAAAATAAATTATGTGGGTTGTAAAAATCAAAGGAAGAACTTGTTGACAGCACACGCTTTTGTCTCGCTATACTGTTGGAAAACTTGATGTGGAATGCAAAATGGTGCCAAGAAATGCCAAGAAAATACTGTAAAAGAAAAATAATTTCCTCTCTAAGATTCTTACAAAGTAGCTCACACGGCTAGATAAACTCTACTCATGTACATCAGCAACGTAAAAAGCGTCTCTCAAACTATAAATTAATCTGTAGTAACTCGTCGTCGGGTTAGAACTGCGCGGTAAAGCAGAAAAAAAACAAAAACAAAACAACATAAAACCATGTAAGACGGAGGAGAGCTGAGTGAAGCCAGACCTGAAAACTAACCATTCCAACCTGGGAAAAAAATAAAAAATAAAAACATGAGAAACATTTTTTGATATCTGACTGGAAGCACAGGCATGTATCTCCGACATTTTTGGGGTTAAAAGTCCCTCTCTGTCGAGCCGAGACAACACCTCAATCTTCGATCCTAATTTTCTTTTTCGTTAAATACAATAGAAAATAAATAAAGTCAGTCAGAGTGGAGACGACAGGTGGTTAAGAGCCGATGTGACTGTACATACAGTGAGCGTCCCTCCCTGGTGAGGCGGCGGCCGTTTGTTCGTTTCACGGTGAAGACGACACGTTCAAAAGGACGAGTCGCTTTCAACACGTCTGTCTGTCTGTCTGTCTGTCTGTGGGACAACACACATCTGTCTCAGTTTCCAACAGGACCTGACTGATATGAGTTTTTGAAGACCGATACTGATTATTGTATATTTTTGTGGGCTGCCGATATTCAATATCTTCAAATTTGACCATTTTTATGCCTGAAAATCACAAATATTCAGAGTTCCCCCCAGAATGTTTTTGAAACAGCATTTAGACCATCATGGGGCACTAAAACTCTCCATTGAAACACAGACTAATGAAATTTTTTAGTGTTAGCAGCTCTTTAAGGCAGAGAGACCCACACTACTAAAACAAATTATGGTAAATTTTGTAGTTAAGTAGCTAAAAAACACATTTTACATACCGGATCTCAATATTTACTGAATGACATAGATCAGGTCATATTTCCCCCCCCAAAATGGATATACAGCATTTTAACAGCAATATAACTCTTCATATGTTACTGGCAACACATCCTGAGATATTAGATGCATGTTGTCCCAAATGTCAAAAGGGACACGTCCATTTTAACAGTGATCCAACAGAGAGAGAGAGAGAGAGAGAGAGAGAGAGAGAGGGAAGAGCTGGACTGGAAAACACAAAAGGCCAGGGAGGGCATGAAAAAAAAAAAAAAAACGAAAATAAAAGATAAATTAAGCCAGGAGGAAAGCCTGTTTACCCGCAGCGGGACCGGGGGAACTACTCTACATCATCATCATCTTCTGGCTCTTCATGAAGAACAACAACGAAAGCAGATAGCTATGAATAAAAATACTCTCACCATAGGGAAAGCTTTTACCCAGCATGGAAGAATAAATTAAAAAAATACCATCCGTTTTCATTAGATCCATCCAACCGTTACAGAAGTGCCTTTTTGTCTGTCTTGTTCGCTAAAAAAAAAAAAAAAAAAAAAAAAAAAAATAGATTTTTTTTTTTTTTTGCAATTATACATTCAAAACGTGATCAAAATGAATCGGTTAATCTCCTTTTTTCTTTTTTTCCGCTAAATTATTCCAGGCACTTGATAGACTATAGGGCCAAAACTGAACTGAAAACAGTAAATACAAATACATTGGAATCACAACAACTGCATTCTGCCTGTGCTCGGCTTCTTGGGAACCCTTCACTTTACAACGGCCTTTTATTTCTGTGTATGAACCAATGGAAAAAGTACCAGTAGCACATAATAGTACTGTTGGTACTGCAAAAAAAAATATGGAAAATCTTCTTAAGAGTGTAAAAACAGAACTAAATACAAGTCCAAACAATTACATTTGTACATGTTGTACTTTGCCTTCTAAGTACATATGTATTCGGGAGATTTCATTAAGAACTTATACAGTATTGTGTAATTATAATATGTTTCCATAGGTAAATATACAGTAATAAAGCCATTGTACAGTAATGTGTTGCCACTTTTTCCATGTAGCAGCGAGTGAATCTTGTTTCTTTACCCTTCAATGCCACTTGAACATCGCTTTCCCTTTCATGACTTTCGCTAAATATATAGACTCTGTAAACATTTAAACCCTTATTGTTTTTGGGGTCAGCTGGAGAGACGACTGCATATAAAGGGGATGGGGAGTGGGGTGTGTGTGTTTGGGGGGGGAGGGGGGGGTTTTATCATTTGGCAATCCCATGATCCTTCCCTGCACATCGAACCGCGACGCTCCTCCTACATTCCCGCCGACAGTGCAGTATTTGGTTCAGAGATTTTCGAGAAACGCGGTGAAATAGAAATAGAGTTTAAGACTAATTTGGCACTTTTCTCAGCAAACTGCGCTCGGAGGATCCACCACATCCGTAACTTACACACATACATAATACATGCTTCAGAGTCTCCTTTGACAAAACTGATTTTTTTTTATTTTTATATTTATTTATTTATTTTTTGTGCTGTGTGATCTGTACGCCGCACAGCATGCCTTCATTTCAGTATTAACACTATAGAGCAGCGATATCATCTCAAGCTTCTGGGCAGGTTTTTTAGCAGAACTCAAGCACACAAGGACAAACAGATTTAGAGAAGACAGAGGACAGGATCGACCCTGTGACCCTCCTGCTGTCGCTCTAATTAACTACCTACAACTAGCCAGTACAATAAAACAGCTGAAGACTTCCTTGTTTGGAAGTTAGAATCAATAGATAGGAAGTCTGTCCTTATTTGAAGCCTTCAGAAGGAAAAAATAAAGGATTTAAAGGAAAAATCCACCCTGAAACACTTAAAAACACTTAAAAACAGCTATTGGTGATGTACTTTCTGGGCACATTTTGTGGCTTGGCGGCGTATTTTTCATCTTCCCGTGGATAACTGGCCAAATGTAGACGACATAACGTCATGTGGAAAAGGTTTTGGTGTCAGGCCCTCAGAGTCAAAGAGCGAGGGCTTCTCTCTAGAGCCGCCATTTTGCACCGAGAGACGTTCGAGCAATCACACAGGGAGAAATCCATCGTAGAAGAGGAAGAGAGAGACCAATTTCTCCACCCGCAGGAGCAGGAGAGAGACCAGAATGCAACGCGGCAGAGAGACAGGTTTTGAGTCGTCTCGCTCTCTTGCTCTTACGATGCTATCACAATCGCTCTCTCCACCTACATGTTTAACCCACAGCTGAATGCAACAAGTTCAGGCACGTTCCTCTGGAAGGTGTTGAAAGGCATTCTGGGAAATTACTAACTGCAGTAGAAGTAGTGGAGGCAGGTTGAGGGAAAGTTTGTAAACCCAAAAAATGTAAACTACAACATTTCATCACAAAATAACTCCCTGAATGCACTGAACATCACAGACTGATGATATAAAACAGAGTGGGAGTCGACTTTCCCTTTAAAACTAGCTGATGAGTTTCTCTGAAGGCTTCGTTTACATTTCTCCTGGCTAGTTGCAGATGTTGGGTCTGATGTCTCTTGAGTACTTGAGTCGTACTAAAAGGCCTCTCTGGTACGAACATATTGCGAAGCGCTGCTATTTCTTGCCCAGCAAGAGTTAATCGTTGCTTTGATATCGCAAACGTCAACTTTTCAAACCGCGGTGTGAAAACGTTCGGACTCCCTCGACCTGCAGATCCGCGGGAGCTTCGGTTCACGAGTCTTTACTCTGGCAGTCGAATCACACTCGCTATCAAAAATCATCTTAGCATTTGTCATACATTCTTTTTTTTCTTTTTTTTACTGTAAACAAACAAAAAAAGATGGATCAAAAAACCAGAGAAGTAAAAGTCTGCCAGTTGTGAAAATAACGTCGCAGTTCTATTGTAAAATAAGTTACAAAAATTGAAATAAAAATCTTTGCTTACAGTACTAAAATCCTAAACTAGATCTTTCGAACTTAAGAACCACATGTTAAGTCTATAAATATCTTTACAAATATACACGTTAATTATTCAAATAAACCTTTTTCGTATCACTTTAAATGATTAAATGTCTTACACGGTCATGACAGTGTCTTCTAGATTGCAATGCTTCGATCCTAAAACAATACTTTAAAAAAATGTAACTTTTTTTGTCTTTTAAGTACATGGCTGTGGACAGCAATATGATACATATTTGCATTTATATATTTACAATAAATCATTTTTCTAGATACATACAAAAAACCCCTCCAAAGCTTACTTATTATTGAATGGCCCTGAAACACTGCAACTTGACCTCACGCCGGAGGAGGATTTTTGTTCCATGGTTCTCCAAACTGCTCCTTCAGGAGGATAAAACATGACGAACTCATGAATAAACACCTTTTTATATGCATGTAGTCATGTGTATCCGTCTCCGGTCTTGAGTATCTCCGTCTTCTGTCAAAGCTGAGATGGTTGAGCGAGTCGATTGGATTGGTTCAGACCGCGTTTGGAGGACCAAAAGTGTCACGGGAAGAACAAGTCACATTATTGAGTTGATTCTGGCGTTGCTGGTTTCTTGCTGAACAAGATATTCTCGTACCGCGATCGAAGGGCTCCGTGCAGCAGAGAGGAGAAGGTCCGAGGTCCTCGCCCACCTCGCCGGAAAAAAAAAATGCCCAGGATCACCGACCAGTCACTGACCAATGCCCTTCATTCCCTCCTCTTACATCCTTTTTCTGTTTTTTTTGTTTTTCAGTCCCAGGAGGTTTATCCCAGTAGGCACGGAATGGTTTTAACCCCACAGATTGTCAATAACAAAAAGACTGGCCCGAGTACAAAAATATAATTTCATTTCCGAGAGGAAGAACAAAGAAGAAGAAACATGGTTCAACGGCAAAAAGAATAATCGATCCTTCAATGCTTAAAGAGTTTTCTTGGGGGAGAAGAGGAAACCTCATTCAGCTGAATTTCTACCAAGAGTTTTAAGACGAATCAAAGAGCTGAAGCACTGTGGAAGTATTGCATGCGGCGTCGTTTGTGTTTTTGTTTTTTTTTCATATCTTGAGGAGTTTGTCGGAGAGACGTCACTGAGGTGATAACGAGTCACACGTCGGGGTTCATCCCTGCCCCGCCCCGCCCCCCCCACTGGGGTTTTATGTCCTGATCACCCCGTTGCTGGGCAGCTGTTTGGGGAGGCAGGGCTCGTCGGGCAGCGGGTCGTGGGCGAACACCGAGTCGTCTCCTGAGGAGCAGGTGCTGTTGGAGTCCTGACAGGTGGGGGAGTACTGCTCGAACGGCACCGACAGGTCCAGGTACTCCTGCCAGAGGAAAGGTCAAAGGTTAGCCTGCCGTGTCACAGTACAATCCCCTCAGGACTCTGCTGTCACATAATTAATTTAGTTTATTGTTTAGTTTTATCTTATTAGTAGTAATATTCTATACTATCATACTGTTACATTTTGTTTTTATGTATGTATGTATGTATGTATGTATGTATGTATGTATGTATGAATTTATTTATTATTTCCCTACCACTGTTTTTTTTTTTTTTTTGCTTCCTATAGTCTAGGACAGTCAATCAATATTTGCAAAAATAATGATCTTTTTCTTTTTGCTGCCTGTTTGTTAACCATACTAATTAGGCATGAGACTACCAGAGGTCCAGCAAAACTTTTCTTGTTTTGTTCCAATCAAATGCAACACATATTAAACTGGAAGGACGATAGAATGAGTGAGAAAGTAGTGAATTTGACCAGCTTAAAGTGTATCAGCACTACTGTCTTTGTTCCACAGGAAAACATAAAAAGCTTGAGATGAAAATCTGTATTGCAGCTTGGTCAGAAAGTGACAGCCATGAGGTACGACTTCCATCCAGTCAACGATTACAAAAAAGTGTAAGCTGAAGGTAGATAGAAGAGTTTTGGTTTAACAGCTCGGCTAATTCCTGGTGTTTCCTCTGTCAGTAGGTGACAGCGATGCGATGGGACTCACATCAGTGGAGGTCATGGATAAAACCCGGTCATGATCTTCCACCAGCTGTCTGAAGGTCGGCCTCTGAGACGGCACAGCGTGCCAGCACTCCCTCATGATCATGTACCTGAAACACGAGGTGAAGATCAGTTATATTTAAACATTTATGATATTTATGACATTTATGATACATCACTATAAACTGACAACAAACCCAAACTCCTCAAAGGAAACTCCAAGACTGTAAAAATTTTATATTTATATAGCACAGAATGTAAGTTTATTCTGCTGTTACACTGACTGTAAATCACAGTGGATAGAAGAGGCAGCTAAATTCCTAAAATGTGTATAAATGAATATACAGATATATGGTTTATATTTGGATTTTAGATTGCATATATCCATCGATTCCTACTGATCTTGTGCCTGCAGTTGGATGGTAATGATCTGTAATCAAAGCATGCTGTAAAGTCATACTGACATGCATGAATTCCATCTCAAAGACGTGTTTCTTCCCTTTAATGTTGGTAATTTAGGTATTTTAAGCTCATTGCACTCACTCTGCTAAATGCCTAAAATGTAAAATTTAGGACTGGAGGAATATCACATTTTACCCTTCTGAATGTGTTAACCATGCAAGAATAAAGACATTTTATTGAATACTTATTTATAGATTTCTGTATCATATATGATATACAGTTCTTTGGTGCTTTGGTGGCTCTGCAGGCGAAGATATAAACCATCAACAGTCAGTTTATTATTTCCAGTAAACTGTCTGATAAAGCAGAACTAACAGAAGGTCATTTCTAACGGGACATACAGTTCATGGGTGCAGTTGGCGGGCTTGTCCATCCGATGTCCCTCCTTCAGCAGTTTAAAGAGCTCTTCTACTGGGATTCCTGGGTAGGGTGATCCTCCCAGTGTGAAGATCTCCCATAGTAACACACCATAGGACCACCTGAACACACATACACACACACACGCACACACAAAGGATAAAGATTAGGGGTCAAACGCCTGCAGCAGTCACGGTTCAGGAAGAGGGTTCCCCGGATACTATGATCGATCTGAGCGGAGAAATATTGATCTTCAATAATGTTTACAGCACTCAATTTAAGAATTCCTCTGACATTCCTGCCGTCTGGGACAGTCGATCAATATCTGTAAAAATCAACAACTCTTCCCTAAAGCCAGAGAGCAGAGAAATAAGACTCAATCTTGTGGTGTCATCAGGTATAAAGTCTGAAGCTGCTCCACACAGAGAGGAACAGGAGGCTGGTTCTGCCTTGAAGAGAGGTTTTCTGTATGAAGATATTTGACCTGACAGATAGTGTCTGGCTGCGATCAGGTAGGAGACTTTTTTCTCCTGCTCTAATACAAAGCTCAGCTGTGAGCGTCACTACTAACAGAGAGAACAACTCACATTATTCTCATTGCTATGCAACAACTTGCAAGCTATTTAATGCGTTTTAACTGACTAACCTGAAGGAACAAGGGTTAGGGTTAGAGAGTTTTATCATCTTGTCCAAGAGCTTCGCCTAAATCAGTGATTCTCAGCCTTTTTCATATCAAGGATTTAGTCCACATCAGAGCCACGGACCCCCATTTGATGAGATTTTGTCTCTCTGACCCAAATTTGAGAATATATTTATTGTTATTTATTGATTTTGTCCAGAATTCTAAGACTATCTGTATTGTAGGTAGAGAGATAACGGAGAAACTATGATCAAAATAGTCTCTTCTTCTACATTCTCTAATTGTGTTAACTTCTTGTAAATGAAATAATGCTGAAGTTTAACAGTTCATCAGTTTGCTGGGGACCCCCTGGAACCCCCTCTAGGACCCCCTGGTGGTCCCCGGACCCCATGTTGAGAACCACTGGCCTAGATAACGGCTGTTTCAGGGGCTTTTTTTTTTTTTCTCGCACTGACGTAATGCGCGGGTCGGTTAAAGTTGAGACCTTGGAGCCCGACGTGCCACGTCAAAAAATGCTAGACACATAGTTGGGATGAGATGCACAAAAACCACTGAAAATAACTGAAAAAAGGCACAGACCAGATCAGTGTCCTTTGGATTTACACTGGAAGAAGTGGTAGAAGTTGTTTATATTGCTTGTGTGTCACCAATATAATAAAAAACCTCCTTGGGTGCCTTAAAATTGGTACACTTCCAGCATACCTAAACAGACCCACACTGGACAGAAAACATGCAAGGAAAAACATATTGTATGGTTACTTGGGCAGTGGAAAAGCCATTTTAGATCCGCTCTCTTATTCCTATAAGCTTTCTGAACACAGACCCTGAAGTAAAAGACGGCCACAACCCAATCCTCCCTCCGACCCAAAAAACTCTTCTACTGAGCCGCCGTCCCGTTCTGTGGCAGCAGCTTGACTGAATCGGGCCATTCTTGCTAAATGGGTAAAAAATGAGGGAAGGTAATCAGATAATGGGCGGTCTATTAACCCAGTGTACTATTGTTCGGCCATTCGTCGGGCCCCTCCTCCCACTGTAGCGCTCAGCGGGCTTAATCTAATTATCCACGCTCCGGGTCCAGAGAGTGGAAAACAGCAGCTACTGGCCGGCCCGGGCTAGTCGACCATCCAAACTCAGAGAGAGAGAGGGAGGGAGGAAAGAGAGGAGATTGAAAGGCAGAGGGATAGAGATCAAAACAAGAGAGGGCAAGAGAGAGAGAGAGAGTTGCAGGGAAACAGAAAGAGAAGAGAGAATAATTGGCCCGGACGATGGATCACTAACTAACTCATTATCATTATTGTGTGTTGGACACAAACAAAGCAGGTTTTCGGGGTCGGGACGGGTTCACACCGTCTCCTCCCAGCATGGGTGAAGAGCGCTGGAGTCAGCAGAATGAGCCGTAAACACAGGAGGGGACGCACGCTGTTTATATATTCAATACCAGTCATCAGATGAATATTCACAGGCCATTAGGTGCTTAATATGCGGAGGCAATCAAGATGTAAACACTTAATTTTCGTTATGGCACCAGCAGCAGTAAGAGCTGACAGTTTCAGGGATGAGAATGAAGGTCACCGTCACTGTGGTGTGTTTGATTCTGTTTGATTTAATTTTGCTCTGCATGCAGGAGAGCAGGTAAAAAACTTGGTGTGTGTGTGTGTGTGTGAGAGAGAGAGAGAGAGAGAGAGAGAGAGTGTATGGTGGTTAGGGAAGTGGGTAGGGTTTGACCGATGTGGGTTTTTGAAAGCTGATACCGACGCTGATAGCTGATATGTGGTGCCGACATTCAATATATTCAAATTTGACTGTTTTCATGCTAAGAAATTCCCCAAAAATACGACGATTCAGTGTTTTGCCCACGATTTATTTTTTTCTTTTTTAGGGTGGAAAAGCCTCTGAAACCGCATTTAGATCATCATGTGACGCTAAAACTCTCCACTGAAACCCAAACTAATGAAATTTCTAGGTTGCTTAGCAGCTCTTTAAGGTAGAGTGCATTGTTTTTTCATTGCAGTAAAATCAGATCCTCACCTCCATCATATCAGTGGTGGAAAACACTGACTGGTTGACATCCAAGGTCAATATTGGCCCGATATACTGTACTGGCAAAACAATACAAATGTGTAACCCTGGTAGTGGGGTTTAAATATGAAAGTGAATTCCTGCCCAAACTAATTCCAGTAGAAGTTGTTGTTAGATATCACAACATGATAGTGTAAATTACTTCAGAGAGCAAACGGCTTCTCTGTGCAAAAATGTGTAAAAGTACACAGTAAAAATCCTAAAAAATAAAATAAAAGTGGGTCATGGAAAATCCCTCAGGGCGTGGATCTGACTGTATGTATTTAAATGTCAGTTGTGCTGCTGCTTTTGTGTGTAGATGTGGGATTGGGTGAGTTTTTGAGGTGTTTTTATTTTTATTCCCCCCCCCCCCCTGTCTTTTGGTGTAAGATATTTCATTAAAGACTATCACAGGTCAAAAGTCAGAGTCCCCTGGGGTGTGTGAGAGTAAACTGGCCGGAGAGCGACTACTGTATAAAGGAGGGGGGTTGGGGGGCTGTAATCCAGACCTGCTGAAATAACAGAGCGGTCTGAATCTCCTCTCGGCCCGTTCCCAGTCTAGTGTAATCACACGGCGAGCCAGTGTTGACAGGGGCCCGTGTTTGACTTGGATGGCTGTGCTGGGGACAGGGAGTCTGGCTGCAGCCGGCTGGTGGGGGGTGGGGGGTTGGGGGGGTTTAGGGGGTGCGCCCCCCCCCCCCCCCCCCCCCGCTAAAGTCCCTACCAAAAGACAGATTGACTTTGTGACCTCCCCACCCAAACTCCCCTTTCTTCTCCTGATCGCAGCCAACACAGGAGCAATCAGCGAGAACTGAAGAGAATCCGAGGTCGTAAAAAGAAAAAAACAAAAATCGAGTGTTTGTCCCGGTTCCTTTGAAACGTTGTGTAAAAACCCCCCGAGGAAACACCTCCAGATAAATCCACTGACCCTCTTATCTCCCGCTATTCTGGGGGACGGCTGGATTTACACTGATAACACAACGCTAAGATGTCGGGGCAGCGTGCCGTTTTTGTCTCTCTGATGTCATATCGGGAGATTAAGGAACAAACGCGGGGAGGAATGTGGGAGCCGCTGATACACAAGGAGCTCAGGATTATCAAGCGAGCGCAGATGACAGAGAGCGGCGAGAGGAGCGGGAGATGGAGGGAACGCGATGAATCCATATTCACACGCACGCAGGCGTCGCTTTTTGATGCTAACACGCTAAGTCATGATATTTCAACACCCGGATTCCTCGGGTGTACAGCGGCGGCACATGAACGGACAGTTGGCGTGTGAAGCGGTGCCTGGTTTGTGCAAACTCACACGTCGCTCTGGTGCGTGTAGACCCGGTCGAACAGAGCCTCCGGAGCCATCCATTTCACGGGCAGACGACCCTGCAACAACAACAGGCACAACAGAACCGCTCAGTCAGCAGAACCATTCTGTACGGACCAGACACGTCCGCCAAAACATCAACACCTGATCCCCCCCGCCATGACTGCCATCCCACCCCCGGCTCTACCGAAGCAGCCATGCACAAAGTGGCGCCTCTGTGATGGCTGCATCTTTACCCCCAAACTCCCGCCTGCACCCTTCTGCCAATACACACAAATGAGGATTTATGCGCCGTGCAAATCAGGCAAACTGTACAAAACAGAGAAAGAAGTGCTGCATCTAGCTGCATCTGCAATACTGTGTGGAGGCAAAAGGCAATAACTGCTCAGTGAAACTGAGACAAATGGCTTTTAAGTTTTCATTACTGCCACACCAAGTGACTTGACAGAAAATCTTTGAAAATGTGTTGATTTGTCGACTTGTTATCGTCGTATCCTCTGACCTAACGCTGATATACAATGACATGACAAAATATCATTTTCGACCCAGAGTGGAGTTACTGCCTTCCTTTGTAAGGCAGTACAGTATAATAAGTACAGTATAATGCCCAGTAAAACTCTCCTGATGTGGAAAATTAGCTAAAGCTAAATCTGGTACAATACATCAAGGGCAACATTTATGTTTAATATTGTATCCAGTCCCTTACAAATAAATAAATACATACTGTATATACCACCCGTCCTGGGGCTGGGCGATATGGTTGAAATCAACATCACGATAATCAATATCAATATATATCAATATATATCACGATATGATTCATGTATGCAAAATCACGATAAATAATCAAATTAATGTTCATTTCATTGAACCGAATGGTGATGTTAGGTGTGATGTCAAACAAAACAGAAATATTCAAATAATATTCCTACCAAACCTCATTTTATGAGAGTTTTTAAGTAAAATTTGCTTGTCATCATCAATTTAGACAGCAGAACTGTGTGTCACGATATTAAAATATCTTCATATCATCACGATATGATTCCACTGAAAGACGATAAACGATAATATTGAATAATCGCCCAGCCCTACCCCGTCCTGTACTGGATGCAAGTGAAACCAAATGCTCAGAATGAATTACAAATACTTTCTGACCCACTTTCTGGCTGAGAATATTAAGTGAGACTCACGTTGGTGGTCTTTTTGTAGTAGTCTATATTGTGCACGTCTCTGGCCAGACCGAAGTCGGCGATCTTCATAACGTTGTCCTCTGTCACAAGGACGTTTCTGGCTGCCAGGTCTCTGTGGATACACTGCAGGAAGAGGGAGAACACACACATCACACACACATCAAACATGTTGCATCATGGATGTCTCTCTCTCTCTCTCTCTCTCTCACACACACACACACACACACACTTTTGACAAGGTTATAAACAAAAATCGGTAACGTGGGAAAAAAAAAGGGGGAAAACAGATTTAAGGGGGGAGTAAATTGCCAGGAATTACATTTTCTTTTTCCAACCCTGATTCTTTCCTCACCCTCAAATATCACCTTAACACTAGAAAGGCCAAGCTGTGACTTTTTTCCTGGACCCAGTCGTGAGTCTAAGTCAAAATCATGCGAGGAAATATGAGTTATAATTATATTTACTCTCTTCATTTGACGGCTTGTTGGCCTTCTCTTAGACGCCGCAAAATCCACTTAACTGTCTAGTGTTAAAGTATTAGTATCTGGTATTAAAGGAGTGAGGGCCGCCCCAAAACGTCCCCAAAACGTTGGAGGATTTCCTTCATCTTTCTACGCTTGTGAGGACATTTCATGCACCAGGCGACATGCAGACAGACAGAAACACACACGCCGAGGCTCAGATCTAACACCGAACACACAAAGTATTCTGCATTTCAACACGTATCACCCCCCCGTCACTACCACACTGTCATGGCCGCTAACCTTCTGCGAGGCCAGGTACTCCATGCCCCGGGCCACCTGGTAGGCGCAGGACACCAAGTCTTTGAAGGTGAGCTGCTCGTCGGGGATTTTACACGTATCGAAGGAGTAGTCCATGCCTGGAGGCCGCCGCGCCCGCAGGTACTCCCGCAGGTTCCCTTTGGAGGCGTACTCCACCAACACGTACAGCGGACCTGCACACAGGAGGACAGGAGGTCAGGGGGTCAGGGGGTCAGAGGTCAGCGGGACAGTGGCAAGTATGTTCATTAATCCTCCTCAGGACTCACCGTCCTGCGTGCACGCTCCCAGCAGGTTGATAATGTTTTTGTGTTTTCCGATCATCTTCATCATCTCCATCTCCGACACCAAGTCTGACAAGTCTTTATCCGTGGCGTCATCTGAGAGAGAGGGAGAGAGAGAGAGAGAGAGAGAGAGAGAGAAGGAGGGAGAGAGAGAGAGAGTCAGAACAAAATGATTTATGAAGCGATGTCAACAAAACTTGCTTGTCAGAGAGTGTTTTACTGAGCAACAAAGGACAGAAAACACAGATAAAGAGTGAAAAACATTGTAAATTTCAGGATATGAGAGATGAGAGACGAGAGCTTGTGTGTGTGAACGAGAGAGAGATAAATATTTACAAAGAGAGGGAGCGCAAGAGAGAGATTTAGAGAAAGAAAGACAGAATGCCAGTGACACCAGTGCTGCTCATTTCCTTGAGGAAACCACAGCACTGACACCATCAAGCTTGTGTGTTAATTCCTGGATCATCACCAACCTTTCAGCATCTTCACAGCGACAGTGAGCGGCTTGTTGGGTTTCTCCTTGTCGATGCCGACCGCCTCGGCCATCACCACCTGACCGAAGCAGCCTTCTCCCAGAGGTTTACCCAGAGTCAGTCTGAAACACCAAGACACCCAGGAAAGATTACAAACTGTCTTTTGCGGGTACATTTTGTAGCAAACAGTGTCGTATTATTATGCAATTCCCCCTCCTATTTCTATGTAAATTCTAATTTGAATTAGATGTGTTTGATTGCCGAGTGCATTAATGTGGAGGAACTTGTCTGTGACCTTAATGTATTGACGGCTTTAGAGCTGCAACGATTAATCGATTAGTTGTCAACTATTAAATTAATCGGCAACTATTTTGATAATCGATTAATCGGTTTGAGTAATTTTTTAAGAAAAATAAGTCAAAATTCTCATCATTCTGATTCCAGCTTCTTGAAAAATGTGAATATTTTCTGGTTTCTTTACTCCTCTATAACAGTAAACTGAATATCTTTGGGTTGTGGACAAAACAAGACATTTGAGGACGTCACCTTGGGCTTTGGGAAACACTGATCCACATTTTTCACCATTTTCTGACATTTTATAGACCAAACAACTAATCGATTAATCGAGAAAATAATGGACAGATTAATCGACAATGAAAATAATCGTTAGTTGCAGCCCTAGACGGCTTATAGATTTTCACAGCACATACTGAAGCATTGATCGTACAATGACAACAGTACAATATCTGCCAGTTCTGAAACAAGCTGTTGAAATATGTTTATAAAATAGCTGCACAAGCCTGATACTGCATATTTTCTTCAGTCAGTTCATCAGTGATAACAGTAGAGCTTCAGTATTAGTTTTCCTTCTCTCACCTGGTTCGAGAAAACTCCCATTTGGGGTCGGAGGGCAGCTCCAGCTCGGAGACGTTGGCCAGCATCGGGCCGTCGCTGGACGACAGGCGGGCGATCCTCACCAGCGGCGTGTTGGAGTTCATGGAGGAGTTGGAATCCAAGGAAACCTGCTTGGGTGCAAAAAAAAAAGAGAAAATGTTATAGTCTCTGAAAAGGGCGAGGCGATAGAGTCTTGAGGAAGAGACAGAGGAGAGAGAGAGAGAGAGAGAGAGACACTAAGAAACACTAACCTTTAACCCTACAAAAAATCAGTCTTATTCTAACCTTGGTCTTCTGAAAACTAAATCTAATCTTGCATTGTAACCTTAGTTTTATTAGAAAAAGTGGAAAAATCTCACTCCAAATGAGTGAGATTTAATTTGCTTCCAACACAACTCAACATGCATCAAGAAATGTCTTTATTGTAAATTTCAGTTTACATTATCTTGAGACAAATGGTGTAATTTAGCTTAGTTCATGTCAGCATTGTTTCACAGAAAACTCAAAACAAGTGAAACTGCATTGGAAAAAAATCAGATCATCTCATCCCATTGGCAGATTTATTTTCACTTGGTTGCACACTGGAAACACGAACAGACCAAGGCCAACAAGCCTTCAACTGAAAGTGTTAAATGTAATTATAACAACTATTTCCTTGCAAGATTTTGAAAATGTTAAAACATTTGTTTGCATAGAAAGAGGGTGTAAAAGTCATGGAGGGACATTCTGAAGAGATATTTCACTTCTAAAATTCAAAACAGCCATCAATTGACCTTGGAAGAAAAACAGGATTTTAGGACTGAATGAATAAATTAATAAATGATTGAATAACTCGTCAGGATGGAAAATGTTTTTTTTTTTTTTTGCAGTGAAGGAGCGGAAACATAGCGCATCACAGGACCAGTGTGTCAGAGCTCTTTCAGCAGGACTGGGGTTCTTTGAAAAAAAAAAACGGTCTAACTTCTTCTGACTTTTACAAACAGCCGGCCCCGTGGCGGCGTGCAGCAGGAAGGAGGCGGTAACAAAGACAAATGAAAGGGGACGCGGCGGCGGGCGGGCGGGCGAGATGGGGCGGACGTCTCGATCCATCAGCCGGCTCCATTTCCAGAGCGGCGGTCCTGCTGCTGCGCCCGTGGGCTGCACATCCTCCCTCCATTTATCTGGTGCCGCGGGGCGCTGACGGCTCCGGCCCCCAGGTCTGATGAATCTGTTTGTGTCAGAGTCTGCCAACTCTTCCCCTTCAGGTGGGGTCTTGAAACAAACATGTCCACTTACCAGACTTCCCCTCCTCAACTTCTCAGCTGGGGGAAAATGAGAAAAAGGCTGCGAAGCAAAAAAAACAAAAAAACACAAAACAAAAAAAAAACAAAAAAACCCAGCCCCGACCGCAATTTCAAAGGCATGAAAAGTAATATCTGATAGAACATGCCAGGAGGTTTATGGGAGATTTACTCAGAGTTATGAAAAAGAACCGAGCGAACCAAGAGATTAGCTTTAACAAAAATGAAGCAAAGATTACAGAAAAATGCAATAAGATCTTTCTCTGGACTGCCTTATAAGACCATGTATATGGATGCAGCAGACATAGAAGAGGCTGCAATTAAAGTGTCCTTCCAAGATGAGATATCCACCTCTCGAAAAAGCCGACGCCTACTCTCGCAACAAGATTGCTTTCATGAAAGAATAACTAATTCCGGAAGAAACACATTGAAGTTATTAACTGTTTTTACAGCCCTTGCCTGCTAAATCCCTAACACTGTCAGGGATGAACTCATGTGCGCTTTCTCGACGATTGAGTGATGACTTTCAAGTAATAGTTTTCTTTTCTAAAAATGGATCTATCGCGTTTTGGAGCGCAACCCTTCAATTATAAAGCTGGAAAGCTGGAACACACACACAACCGCACGGCCGCAGCGTGCTGTGTACTGTATACAGTAGGAGGCGAGCAGGGTGGGGCATTATGGGTAATCGCACGACTCTTTCACGTTCACATTTTAGACATTCAGCAGAGCCTCAGACTTAAAACGAGGGCAACAATAGAATACATTTTAGTTCCTGGCTCGCCAATTTTGCAATCAATAAGGAGTGAGTGACTTTTAATATTCTGAAGATTAGATAATAGGGAGAAGTGCTACTTAAAGAAATAGAAGCTGAGATAGAAGGCAATTTTTTTGACTAGAGCAAATGAGAGCGACTACAGGAGGAAGATGAGAGAGAGGCAATATGATTTATTAGGGACTGGGAAGGACTGCAGAACTCCAGTCCGGCTGCCAGAATACTTTTTTTTTGCCTTCTTGGATTTGTCTCGGTCTCGTTCCTGTTTTGACTCGGACCTGTCTTGGTCTAGCCACTAATGGATGTTGACTCAACTTTTTTTCCTGCCTTTAAATATATATTAGAAATCACTCGGAGAGCGCAAACCTCCACCAACGCTGAACAATTACACCCAAACACATCATTCCTATCCCTTAAATTGTAGGTTTAATTGATTTCTTGGCCCTGTAAACACACCCTTAGGATTTGGAATAAAGTCTCTATCTCTGTTAGTTTCATACTTATGGCTAAAAAACGATAATCATCTAATGGCAGAAATCCCAGGTCTGGATCGCCATCAAAATCGAATCAAGTTTTCCTTAGCCCAGGGCCGATCTGGTCACCAAATTTCATGGAAATCTGCTCATAAGTTTTTGAGATATCCTGCTGACAGACAGACAGACAAACAAACAAACTAACGGGTGAAAACACATAACCTCCTTAGTTGAGGAAAAAATTATAATTTTCTTCTTGTTTGGTTTATTTTTTCCAAGCGCTACAAACAATATAAGGGATTTCAACCTGCAGAAACCTCTATGGGTCTCAGACTTCTATGTATTGATTAGTTGGATGTTGAATGGTAAAATCTAGATCTACATCTCTGTTCATCCCTAAGAAACTCCTTAACCATTTTGGAAAGACATGTACAGTGTCTATTTCCTATTTTGGTCTTGAATAGGACTCGATTTGCTCTGGTCTTGGTCTCGCCTCCCTTCGGACCCGATCTTGGAACTGACTCGGACTCGACTAAGGTGGTCTGGCCTGCCGCCCCGGGAGCGGTGCGACGCGAACCGTTTTTCAGACTGCAGGCCCTCTCCGCTGGAAATGCAGCTGCTCCACTTTATGTTTCTCTCAAAGCAGTTGAGGGGCGAGTGTGCGTTACACAGAGAGTGAAATCTAACACTAACACTGACAGTCGCAGGAGGGCATAAATATCCCTCGGCTGAATCTGCTCCAAGATAAATGTGAACACATGTCACCAGCTTGATGCCTTCCAGCGTCCGCACGACGTCATCAACAGAGAGAGAGAGAGAGAGAGGGAGAGAGAGGGAGAGAGAGAGAGAGAGAGAGAGAGGGAGAGAGGGAGCAGAAGTCCCCCTTCGTGTATTTATCCTATATCTTTCCTGCATCTATCCTGCATACAATTCTTTCTTTAAAATTGCAAAAATAAGCTAGCCAATGCAAAAAAAAAAAAAAAAAAGAAGAAATTCCATGATTTTTCCATGACTTTCCGCATCTAATTTGCAGCGCTTCCATGAGCTAAAAATGTTATTCCTTCCTGGTTTGCTAATGTTGTTGTAAACAGTCTGGTTTCCACTACAGTTGGGTTTGCTTTGGAGGAGGAACAGCTGAAAACCACCAGTCTGATGCAATTGAACGTGTGAAAAAGGTTGTAAAATACACTCTGGTGTATTTACTATGTTCCTGTAAAGTAAAATTCCCTGACTTCCCCTGAGAAATGATCAATTTCCCAGACTTTCACTGTCTGGAATACACCTCTTTAAATTCCATGATATTCCAGGAATTCCATGAAATCCATGACATGAAAGGGGATCCTGGAAATGCCTTTCAACCAACTAGTTACAAGTCTTTTTCCATGCAGTTCCCCTTCTGAATAGAGCACCAGTGGACTTCATACTCCAGCAAGCATGCAGTAAATCTATACAAGTCCGTACATCTGTATCAAGTTGTACTAAAGTCATAATAATGAGGCTTCACTGAAGACAGAAGGAGAGGAAAAGAGGGAAAGTGTTTGTACGAATCTTGTATCTACTTTCTGTTACCTGTCTCTTGAGGGGGAACTTTGAGAGTTTCTGCACGGGCGGCGTGGGCAGCGTCTTCTGCGTGGTCATCCTCATGCGGCAGAGGATGACGATGACCACGGCCAGGATGAAGAGCACGCAGCCCGTCACGTAGATGAGGATGTCGGCGTAGTCGTCCTCCCTGTCCGGGTCCACGGCTATAGGAGGGGGGAGGGGGGAGGGGGGAGGGGGAGGGGGGAGGACGCAAGCATGGGACGTCATTCAAAACCGTGAATCTTTAATAAACACATCAACTTTTATTTTATTCCTAGTTTTTTTTAGTATTTTTTAATTATGGTTGCAGACAAGGCTGATGACTGTTCCATGTCTTGTGTTTGTCCTATTTGTCTTGTCTGTCCACCGCACAAAATGAAAAGTAATTTGCATTTGAATTGAACTCACACACACATGGCCTTTCCAACATGAGATTGTGGGACAGCAAGAAATTAAAGTCCGCTGATATCATCCCAACGATAATCACTCAGCTAAGCTTTTTCGTGCCTCATCTCACCACACAATGTACTTGTTATTAATTAAAAAAAAAACATTAACTGTGGCTTTGCTCGGTAGCACATTTCAACCCAACGGATGCTGGGAATAGTCCAAGCAGCTGTAATGAAACATCTATAAATCATAGTTTGGTTTGAAAAACAATCAGTGCTCGGGAACTTGCCTCGCACGCCGCCAAAGTTTGCGTTCAGCTGTTGGGACGAGGCAGCAGAGTAATCGGCTCCAGCAGGTAATTGCACCTGTGATATGCCTCTCCCCGGGGAAGTAATTATTGTGTTGAACATGGAGCACAGAAATGTCTTTAAATTGCCTCGTAGCCTGGAGACATTACAACGGATGAGCCGCCTTGATTAAAAAGTGTCTTCCAGTGGAGGCTGGATTACATGTTTGGTTCACCGAATAAAAGGGGCAATAACGCATTTGCAACGCAGTTAACACGTGTTAACAAGTGGATATCATGTGTTTGTGTGCGTATGGTAATTATACAGGAGTTTGTCAATGAAGTTTAAGCACTGCAAAAAATCTCCATATTAACACGTCATTTAGTCTGTTATTGAGTCCTGAAATCGTACTTTTCTTAAAATAAGTGAAAAAATCTGCCATTGCCGTTTGATAATTTCACTTGTTTCCAATGCAGATAGATAGATAGATAGATAGATAGATAAATACTTTATTCATCCCCTTGGGGAAATTCAGGTGTCCAGTAGCTCACACAATCTGTATTAATATAACTTATAACTATAGATTAGAGACAATACACAATAAAACAAGGCAATGCAGCATGCACAGGGTTAAAAACCAAAATTACTTAAAGGCAAAGAGTCATATAAAATAAATAAATAAATGAATAAAAGGTGCCAATAAAAAGTACCATAGTCCTTGAGGACTATGCGAATCAATTTGTTTCAAGAATTCTGTAGAATTAACTGTCATTTTCTTGATAGTAGTGCGGTGATCTGCCTTATTCTGACACTCATTTCTAGACAATTCCTGAAACAAGTGAAGCTGCATTGGAAACAAGTGGAGTTATCTCTCCTCACTGGCAGAATGTTTCTCTCTTGGTTTAAGAAAAATCAGATCTGAAGGCTGAATATTCGCCTAAACGAGACTATATGAGACGTTTCTTGCAGTGGGATTGTGC
Source organism: Centroberyx affinis (assembly GCF_046629955.1). Lineage (NCBI taxonomy): Eukaryota > Metazoa > Chordata > Actinopteri > Beryciformes > Berycidae > Centroberyx > Centroberyx affinis. Next base: position 150,762 of record NW_027282696.1, read on the forward strand.
TACCGAGTAAAACATAAAAATGTCAACACATAACAATCATCTTTTCATGCCGTTTATGACATTCGGAGTGATCTAGGTGGAGGAAATGGACGGCGGACGTCCAGAGAGCCGCGGAGAGAGAAGAAGAGGAGGAGGAGGAGGAATCTACCTGGAAGCACCGTCAGCCAAGCAGAGTGGTAAGCATAGCCGATAGAGTTCCCTGCTAGACAGGTGTACTCCCCCGCATCCTCAAAAGACACATTGGCCAAGAGGAGAATCTCTAGCTCCTTATCCGTTGTGTTAATACCAGCCGTCTGTGGAGGATGAGAGAGGGGCGAGGTGGAGGAGGGAAGAAGGGAGAGAGAGAGAGAGAGAGAGAGAGAGATTTCATAAGCCCAAAGCTCTTTAGAGGAAATGCCAACACCAAACACACCCTGGAGGAAAGAAAGACCTGGAAGAAGAGGAGGCGGGACCGAGGGCCTCCAGCATCACCACCACCTGGAAACACCAAGAAGCACGAAAAGAAGCTCACACCGGTTCGAGAGAAAACCTCAAAGTTTCAGGTTTCCTCAGGCGGGGTTTTTCCCAGATCCGCTAGACAGGTGCAGCAGCTAGGATCGCCCCGCCTGCGAGTTTAAATCGAACCGGTGAAAGTTTTACCTGCCGTTGAAAGCGAAAAAAAACAGATCCCTTCACCGCAAGAAACGACGGCCGCCACCAAAACTGAGGAGGAGAAACGGGGAGTCGACACATTTGACCGCAACATCAAACGTGTTCATGAAAAGAGCGTAGCTGCAGTTGTGGGTTTTTGCCTTTTGACTAATAGTTGTGGTGTGATGACCGGTGGGGTGGGGGGGGTGGGGGGGGGTCCGTTTCAAAGTCATCAGTGTCTGATGCGGCGTGGAGGGGTGGGTGGAGGGGGAGGGGTGTGTGTGGGTGGGGGGGGGGTCCCATTAGATCCTCGTACCCCAGGCTTCAGTAATGAACAGTGACATCCAGCCCCAGTCATGATTCAGTGTCCTGCTGCATGCTTTCATATAAAAGCACATTAATACAGCTGAAGAATGCACTCCCAGGGAAATCAATACCAGTCTGTGTGATTGTGTGTGTGTGTGTGGGTGAGAGAGAGAGAGAGAGGGAGGGTGGGCTTTTATGTGTGTGTGGGGAGAGGGAGTGCGAGCAAGGGCAAGGCTTTTGAAGTCCTCGCCGTAATTAGAGGCGTGATATTGTGTTTTTTATTGATCGGGAAAGAAGACAAAGCGGCGTGGGGCGGTGAAATGGATGAGACATGCTAACTAACGGAGTGTGAGCGTTTAGGGCTCAGAGGGCCTTGGAGAAGAATGGGGTGTGTGTGTGTGTGTGTGTGTGTATATATGTGTGTGTTAGGGGGTGTATTGTCTTCGTCCTATTAGCCAGCAAGCCAGTCACACCCACACCCAGGAGACCCGGAGAGAGGAGACTCGGGGCTCAGGAGGAGTTACCTGGTCTGCGGATCTTAAGCCAGAAAGCGTTTTCCGACTTGCCTACAAAGTTGGAGGCGCGACACCAGTACTTCCCGGCGTCTCTCTCTGTCACGTTGGACAGTTTGAGCTTATCGTGGGCCTCGGCGTGCCTACTGACAAGACTCTGTGGGAAGGGGGGATACGGAGAGGCCGTGTGTTACAGCGAGGACACACACACACACACGCACACACACACACACACACACACACACGAGGACGCTGCATACGTGGCAAGGTTATTATCGTTAACGAAAACTAACAAAATAACGAGAACTAGGTGTTAAATAAAAATAAAAACGAGGCTTTACCAAAAAAACGATTACTGAAACTGTATTGTGTGTTTACAAAACTAACTAAAATAAACTAAAATTATAGAGAAAATGTCTTTAGTTTTTGTCTTTGTCAATTTATTTCATATATAAGCCTAGTATTTTGGGTGAAATCTATCTTCCAATTTTTTTTTACCTTTTTGAATCTCGCCCCTGACAAATACCCCATATTACAAAAAAAAGACTAAAACTAACACTGAAACTAATAAAAACTAAACTAAAACTAAGCATTTTCAAAAAATAAAAACTAAACTAAACTAGCAAACCCGCTTTAAAAGCTAATTAAATCTAAACTGAAATTGAAAACAAAAAGTCAAAATGAAATAAAAATAAAAACTAATGAAAAAAGCAAAACTATAATAACCTTGGTACGTGGAGAACGCACACACACACACACACACACACACACGCTCACACACACACTCTGAAGCAGGATTAAAGGCGTTACATCGTCAAACCTGTAAAAAAACACATAACGCTGCATACACACAGAGAGAACAACACACACATACACACATTGCATATGCAAAGTAAGACATGCTGTCTACTGGTAGATTAAAGGCATTGCGGTACGTCAATCTTCCCAACACACACACACTGCACACACACACACACACACACATACACATACACACACATGGCTCATGACAGGCGTTCTGGCGGGGAGAGAAAAAAAGAAAAAAAAGAACTCCTGATAAATAATTAAAGGGGCAAAAGCACATAAAGGAGAAAACATATCGTGTTTTATGGTTGCTTAATGAACATCCATGGCTGCAGTCCAGCCCACTCGTGGAAGCAGACTCTCTCGCCTCCCCACTCGGGGCGAGTCACTCATCGTTAACTCTTTTTCCAGGCATCAAAAGGGCCATTCAGGCATTTCTTTAAAAAAAAAAAAAAAAAAAAACATCCTCCATGACATTCGTACCCCCCCCCCACCTCCCTGTATTTAGCTCCTATATGCCACACATGAGATGTCACAGAGCGTCAGAATGAACTGTGGTGGGCCAGAGAGAGAGAGAGAGAGAGAGAGAGAGGAGAGAGAGAGAGAGAGAGAGAGAGAGGAGAGGGAGAGAGAAAAAAAGCGGCACATGCAGAGTGCAGATCCAGTAAATACTGTTTCAATTATGTGGTAGTCGAAAATAGAGTGTGGAGCCGCGGTCTGGGCCGACGGCTCGCTGTCTCTCTCTATGTCGCTCCCCCCTTTCTCTCTCTCTCTTTTTCTCTCTCTTTTTCTCACTGTTGATCTCTATCTCTCTTCTTGTTGGTCTTTCTGTTTTTCTTATTCTCTCTTTTGCCTTTTTCATCCTCTCTGTCTCTCCCTCTCCCCCTCTTTTCTTCCTCTCTCACCCTCCTCTCTCTTTTCTCTCCCTCTCTCTTTCTCTCTCTCTCGCTCTGTTGATCTTGATCTCTCTCGCTTTCTCTTCCTTTCTCTCTGTTTTCTCTCTTTCTTCCTCTGTGTGTCTCTCTCTGTCTCTCCCTCCTTCTTTCTCTCTGTTTCACTCTCCTTGTGTATTTTCGACCCCTCTCTTCCTTAATTTCTCTCCCTCTCTCTCCCCCTCTGTCTTTTCTCTCCATCTCTTTTCTTCCCTTTTCTGTTTATCTATCTTTCCTTCTCTCTGTTTATCCCCTTCTCTCCTTTCTCCCTTTCTTTCTCTCCCACTGTCAGTCTGTCTCCCTCCCTCTCTCCTTTCTCCCTCTCTCTGTCGCTCTCTCTTTTCCCTCTCCCTCTCTATTTCTTTCTTTTACTCCCTTCTCTTCCCTTTTTTCTCTCTCTCCCTTTCTCTCCTTCCTTCTCTTTTTTTATCCATCTCTATCTCTCTCCCTCCTTCTGCTTCTCTCTCTTCCTCTTTCCATCCCTCTCATTCTCTCTGTCTATCACACCCTCCATCTCTCTCTTCTCTCTCCCCCTCCCATCTTGCTTTCGCTTCATTTCTTTCTCTCTCCACCTCTTTCTCCCTCCCTCTCTCCTCTCTCTCTCTCTCTCTTATCTCTCTCTCACCCTCCTCCACACATTCTCTCTCCCTGTCTCTCTGTCTCTCTCTCTCTGTGTGTCTCTCCTCTGCTAACCACTCTGTCACACTCTCTCTCTCCTCTCCCTGCTGACTCTGCCCTTCCTTGTGTTCCTCCACTCATTTTTTCCATGGCTTTTTTGGGTGCCTCTTCCCTCTTTCCCTTCTCCTCCTCCCTCCTCCTCCTCCTCCTCCTCTCTCTCTCTCTCTCTCCCTCCTCCTCCTCCTCTCTCTCTCCTCCTCCTCCTCAAACCACGCGACGCAGCACATCTGACGGCAATGGCGGTTAACAGAGCCCGTCTCTCTCCCTGCGCTGCCGCCACCACAGCAGTTAACTTAGTCCAAACCAGATGTTTGTTTTATTCCCTCGCTCTAGAGACATACAGAGAGAGAGAGAGAGAGAGAGAGAGAGAGAGAGAGAGAGGGAGACGGAGAAAAAAAGAAAAAGGGAGGCCAAATGAGAAAGCGAAGGCCTTCTCCTTCTTGATTTTTCGATGGGAGTCTTCCTCTTAAAAAAAAAAAAAAAAAAAAGCCGTTTTTACACGCCTCTCAGCGGGTTTAGGGTGTTGTCCTCCCCGGAGAGGAATGCTTTCTACTCTCGCTCTATTCTTGAACACCAACATCGCCCGGGTGGGGGGGGGAGACGAGCAGACCTCCAGGATTTTTTCTGCTAAGTTCTTCGGCAGGAACGAGCCCTCCTAAGACTGTCTGACGCCTGCCCCGCTGTGTTTACTTAACCTCTATTTGACTAGGAAGCTTGTGCATGAGTGACACTCGCTTTCCTGGGAGCGATAAGAGCATCGTGACAAACATAAAAATGCTGCAGACAAACAAATATAGGTTTAGGAGTAAAAACAAAATAGTTAATGTCATTATATGGATGTGATCACCCAGCGGCACTCCAACAGCAGGATCAGGAGCTTAAATACTGTAGAGCTGAGAAGTTTGAACCCTAATCACCTATCACAATAATCACAATATCAGTGGTTAATGCTAGAAGTCAAGATGCTGGATGTCAGGTAAACATACAGTTTCACAGTCTCACATGTTGCCTGATTTATCATAATAAGAGTTTAATTCCAAAAACAAGTAAGCACATCGTCCCCTACGAATACTGAAGGCACACACAGAAAAATAAGGGTGATGCCATAGAACAGTGATTCTCAACCTTTTTCATATCAAGGACCCCTAATTTAGTCCACATTAGAGCCACAGACCCCCATTTGATGAGATTTTGTTTCTCGGACCCAAATCTGAGAATATTTTTATTGTTAGATATGATTTTGTGCAGAATTCCATGACTATCTGTACTGTAGGTAGAGAGATAACTATGACCAAAATAGTCAATCTTCTACATTTTCTAATTCTCTAACTTCTTGTAAATGAAAAAATGCTGAGGTTTAACAATTGCTGGGGACCCCCTGAGAACCACTGCCATAGAAGAACTGTTTAAGAACCATTTTCGGTTCCAGTTCGCACCTTCATTTTCCTGTGTGCACCCATTGGACCAATCAGTAACAAGACTGATGCATCACCACTCCAAGTTTCATCAAAATCGGACCAATTAGTGAAGCATTTATGACCTTCGAAAAGATGCAATTGTTTACATTTAGCGCCCCATCGGTGTAATGTTTTTAAAGCTGCATCATCCCTCCAAGTTTCCTCAGAATTGGAAGATATTGATTCTGAGTTTGACCTTTAATTATAGCGCCCCCATTAGGCCAATCATTGTACATTGTAGCCCTAACCCTATAGACCACAGTGTGAAGATACAGGCTCTGGGATTCATGAAAACCAGGCCAGCGGTGTCTGATTTCTCCGGGAACATGTGATAGCCAACATTTGAAAAAGGAGACAGTAATTAAGAAAACAGATATTTAGAGATACTGAAAGCTGAACTTCAGGTAATGCTTTTTTTTTTTCCCGTTCCATAATGGAGGTGCAGCGTTTAAGGAACGGAGCTCATCAATTACACTGGCCCTGCGAAAAAAAAAAGCCTGTAGGCCCGACAGACCCACCTACTGTAAAAACTCATTAAAATACGACATTTAGGAGAGATTAATTATGAGTGGAATTATCCTAGGCTGGCAAAACACTCTGCTGCGGGCGGGACTCATTAGAGCGGGGGGGACGGGGGGGGGGGGGGGGGGGGGGGGACGCACCTTCAAGATATCGACGTAGGGAACGCCGTCGGGGCCGTAGCGGCTGCCGTTGACCTCGATGTGTTTGAGCCACTGGATGTGCGGCTGGGCGTCGCTGTAGACCTTACAGTGGAACTCCACGTCGCTGCCCAGCACCACCGTCTGATTGGCCGGCAGCCCCGCCTGGAGGATGGGCCTGTGAGGGGAGCGCTCTGATTGGGCCCACACAGAGAGAGAGAGAGAGAGAGAGAGAGAGAGAGAGAGAGAGAAAGATGAAGGATGTGAGGATAAAGTAGCGTTAAAGAAATTCAATTAAATTCAAATGATGTGACTGCTGATGATCCCACTTATCCCTAAAGACTTTCTGACAGCTGCAGTTGTTGCTCAGGAGAATAAAAACGGTAAAAACCCACACACTGCTGATGCTTTCATGCCATTTTTTTTACTATACACTGCAGCAGATGTGCTATTTTTTTTGCGTATTGTTTTGTATTTGATGGTGGAAAAATATGAATAAAAAGTAATAAAAATACACAGCAGCTCTAGTCTTCATCAGGTGGTTAATGCTCCATTATGTTTGTTTCCTTATGCATCTTGATGTTTTTTTCATTGCCTATACTGATATTTTCATGTAACGTAAACAGTTACATCTTTTTTTCATCAGGTTGTCTGCTCTAAACCCTCTTGGGATTATTAAACCACTTGTACACATTTATTTATCCTTTGTTTATAGTCTATTTTCTTTCTTTTCTGCACAATTTGAGACAAGCAGAGGCAAACGGAGAAGTAAAAGTAAACGTTTCTGTGTAGTTTCCTCACCTAGCACGTCCAGCTGGTAGGTGTGGGTGATGGTGCCGTACTTGTTCTGCACCACGCAGGTGTAGTTCCCCCGGTCCGACGGCACGGCGCTCTCCATCACCAGACTCCACTGCTGGTGTCTCAGCTGGTGGGGAGAGAGGGAGGGAGGAGAGGGGAGGGAGGGAAAGAGAACTGCAAGATTAGAAGAGGAGTAACATGACCATGCGTCCAAATTTGTGAGGATTCCCTGCGTTTTTTGAAGAAACCTCAGGAGGGGGCCTGATATCGTTTTTACAGGCGTGTGATGAGGAGCACAAAACAGTACAAATTCAGTTCAGTCCTTTCTGAACACAAGGACAGGATTGTGGGAGTTGTATGGAAATTTGCAGCTAAGGTGTGAAGATTCACAGTTAAAGATAAAGCTGCACTAGACAAGATTTTTATGTCGAAATGCATCAATCTTATCAGCTTAAATCACAAAGTGGGGCTGCAAGAGAGAAGAGCGTCTCATCCCCACTAATTGAAGCTCTGTAGATCAGTGGTTCTCAACCCTTTTCATATCAAGGACCCCGAATTTAGTCCACATTAAGGCCACAGACTCCCATTTGATGAGATATATATAATATATATATAAATAATATTTTTATTGTTAGATATGATTTTGTCCTGAATTCCATGACTATCTGTATCTGAACCCCACGTTGAGAACCACTGCTGTAGATTGCCCAAACGAAGTTCTGGTGTGATTTTTGGTCACTTCTCCACTCACAGGAGGTGATGAAATGAAACCTGAGAGTGAAATCCAAACTGTCTCCCAAACAGCAGCCTCCTCTCTCATCTCTTTGTTTTTTTTTTTGTTATAAAGCATCACAGACCGGCCGGCTGGTAAACATGAGCGAGCTGTGTGTGACGTTTACTGACCTCACTGCAAAAGGATTTGTGGGTATTCAAATTTGTCAGACACTGACTGTCGTTGCCATTTGGGCCGTGCAAAGTTGCCTCATACAGTGATGCAACTTTTACTTTCCTTTAATTCCATACTGCTCAATAAAGAACAGACATGATTTGTAGAAAATGGTTTTCTGAAGTGCTGTAAACCGCAGCTGCACGGAGCAGAGCACCACACAGTAAAACTGAGGTGAAAAGGATTGAAGAGCAGAGAACAGTCTGGTCAGTGTGCGGTGCAGACCTGGACCATCTATTATTATGAATGAATTATTATTATTATGAAATGTCTTTCAGTTACACTGAGCAAGAGGAGCAGAAGAAATGAGGCAGAGACGTGCTTTACTAATGCCAGAGGGAAACTCAGGATTCAGGATTAATTGCCATATCAAACAAAGATGGCAAGAAATTAGTTTCAGTGCGTAATCACATTAAAAACAGAAAAGCATAAGCCTCAAACATTAGAGCAATCAACTGGATGAAATGAAATAATACTATAAAGAAAGTTTTATCTTCACAAGGGATTATTTTCATAAGAGTTGGCTCTAAAAAGAGTGAGGGAGCGCAGGGTTTGTTTGCACCTTTTGAAATTGGTTCCATTGTGCCAGTCAAGAGCAATCAATCCCAGGAGAGTAAAAAAAAAAAAAAAAAAAAAAAGGGGGGAGGGGGGTAGATCTGGTGTTGGTAATGTGGACCAGGTGTGGCTGGATGGCACCGGCAGACAGACACTAACTTGACAGATCCAGAAGCCGCCACGCATCGACAGACAGGGACCTTCTCCACCGCTAAGTGGAAACACGCCGCCGCCGCCGCCGTACTTACTGCAGCGAGACGAGCGTGAAGTGAACTCCTCCGCAAAAGGTCAGGATCACTAAAACGGGGGGCGGGGGGCGGGGGGGTGGGGGTGGGGGGTGGACTGATGGGGAGTGATGTCAGCAAGAAGGCTTTTGGTGGAACAGTTAACATCACCTGCGTAGGAAAAAAGCGCCGACTAAGAGAGAGGGCTTAGTGTTTTCACAAACGTTTAACCCCATGCGTTTTAGGTAAGCGGCCAGTCATTCACATAATATATGTCATTGTGACTGGAGGAACACACTCTTCTTACTCTCTCCCCTCCTCCCCTCTTCTTTCTCTCTCTCTCTCTCTTCTCCCTCTGTCTTACACACTCCTCCACTCTCTCTCTCTCTCTCTCTCACTTGGAGGCGCATGCGGAAAATAATGTAACAGTGTAAATATTATGCCTGTGTGTGTGTGTGTGTGTGCTTTCTGCAGTTGCGTGGTAACATAGACCAGGCGGCCCCGGCAAACTTTTTTTTTTTTTTTTTTTTTTTCGCAAAAAAAGCGGCCGCATGGCTCCACCCCGTCTGCCCCCTCTGTCAGAGTCAAACTGGAGTCAATGGCGGCTCTCATGATGAGCGGGTGAGCGACATTCAGTCCACATTGGGGCCACGGACCCCCATTTGAGGAGATTTTGTCTCTCAGACCCAAATCTGAGAATATTTTTTATTGTTAGACATGATTTTGTCCAGAATTCCCATCTGTATTGAGGGATGACAGTGAAACAAATCATTCTTCTGCATTCTCTAATTGAGTTAACTTCTTGTAAATTAAATTATGCTGAAGTTTAACAATTTATTAAACTTTCCGGGGACCCCCTGGAACCACCTCAAGGACCCCTGGTGGTCCCCGGACCCCACGATGAGAACCACTACCAGTCAAAAGTTTGGACACGCCACATTTTTCTTTATTTTTCCTATTTTCCACATTTTAGAATAATAATAAAGACATGGAAAGTATGAAATACTGCAAATGGAATTATGCAATGACCAACAAAAAGTTTTTAAACAAATCAAAACTATCGTATATTTTAGATTCTTTAAAGTAGCCGCCCTTTGCCTTGATGGAAAGACAAAGGCTTTGGAAAGAAATTCATACATAGGATCAACTTCACTATTTATATTTGTCTAAGAAACTAATGTCAAGCATTTAAGCAGAAGCCTTTAGATCAAAATGGCTTTAAGAGAATGAAAAACACAGACCATTCAAGGTGGGTCCAGACTTTTGACTGGTAGAGTAATTTATGTCTTAATTTCTGTTGCTGTTGTCATGTGGAAACCTCTATCTCTTAATTTAATTTTCATGTTTGCATTTCAACTGAAGGATTACCTTGTCTTCTATGGATTGAGAAAATTTTATGACACTTGGGTTTATGAAACATTGGATAAACTCAAAACTACATGGTGGTCAGAAGTTGACATTTTGGCGATATGAGGTTTTCACCTGACAGCGACGATATGATAAATCTACTTCATAAATATTTATAACTGCTTAAAAAAGCGGGTAACTCTATTCAACAAAGGGAGTTTTCACAGGCAACACCCACTCATATTGAATTTTTACTGTAATAATTAGTTATGAGTGACATTTCTACTTTAATTTCCCTCCGTCTTTCCCTCAGCTCATTTAATTATTTCTCTATACGTGCCGCTTGCCTTTATTACCATGTAACACTGGCTAACCCCCGCTGAACCCGCAGCATTAGTCCCCGAACGTGATAATCCCATCCAGTCCAATCATGCCAGATTCCAAACAGAATTAAATTATTAAGGAGCTTACTTTAGAGTCATAGGAGGCTTTAAAGGTTTTAGGGCTTTGGCCGCGGACCTACAGAAGGACGCAGGCCATGGGAATGGACAGGGAGGTTCACACTGCAAAAAGTCTCCCAGTCATTTAGCATTTAACGACATACAGAGTCCGCAGCAGTTGTGCACGGGTAAATCTAGTGGGATGGGATTATCAAGTGGGAAAGAATATACACCTAAACGTGTCATTTACTTTGTACTGAGTCTTAAAATGCTATTTTTCTTAGAACAAGTCAAGAAAATTGCCAAAAAAGCAAGATAATTTCACATTTGTATTCAATTTAGCTTGTTTTAAAGAATTCTCTTAACAAAAGTGATAATATCTTGAAGCAGCTGGAGTGATTTGCCGTACTTTAAGATATATCTGCTTGTTTCAAAGAACCAGCAATGGAAATTAGTGAGATTACCTCACCCCAACTGGCAGATTCCTTCACGTACTTGAAGCAAAACAAGAATTTTAAACCAGGAGTAATGATCCGTTAAGATAGACATTTTTTGCAGTGTGTAGGAGTTGAGTCAGAAACACAGGAAGCTCTGCTCCCTTTATAGTCCAAGCCCTCAGTCTTCACCTCGCAAAATAGCGCTGTCAGAACCGGCGGGGCCAGTTACCAGAATTTATGACTGTGTCAGAGCGGACCAGTGGCCCGGATCTGTGCTACCGTCTAATTTGACCCACAGAGAGGGAGGAAGCAGATAGAAGTGACCCTGAGGGCCGGCTGTTAAAGCTCCTGAAGTCTGTGAGTTTGGCTTTGCACGCCATTGCATCAACAGGGAAGGAAGGACGCTGTAAAATTGGAAGTATGAGAGTTGAAAGGAAAAAAACATGAGGTGAAATACAGAAGAAAATCAAATAAATAGGATAATCTGTCTTTTGATAGCCATGGTGTATTTGGGTAAAGCGACAGGAGGGAGGGGGGGCGAACGGTGGCAGTTCTAAAATTAAAAAGATTCCAAAAATAATCTTGCAAGGTGTAGAAATTCCAACGCGGCCTACAGAGACTCACAATCGAGCCTGTGTTAAAATCTGGAGGGGAAAAACACGGATTTAAAGCGCTTAAAGTCTTAAAAAGTAACAGTGTGGAGCCAGTTTAAGAGCTTTGCCTTGGAAACCTGTCAAAACAGGGATTGAAAAATCAGTCCAGCACCGAGCGAGCGACCTGGACGGAGCGAAACACAATTATTACATTGTCGGCTTTTGTCTCGCTTGTTACCGCCGCGGTTTAGCATGAGCACAATGAAATCCCTTCCGCCATATGTGGCAGCACACAACAGCATCGGCTCTGGCTGTCAAAGCCTCAGGCCGCTCAATAGGCCCGGCGACACGCCCCTCTCTCTCCACCTCCATCTGATGGCTCAATAGAGAACGTGACCTCTGACCTTCAGGCTCTGCCCTTCCTCCGCTGTTCTCTGTGAAGGCGCGCGCTGGAATTTTATTTTCCACTTTACAAATTACAAATTACCTACACATCCTGTTTACCGTTCCGTTTGACTTCGACAAACGATAACATTTGCTTCTCTTTATTGCTTTTCAATAGACTCACAATGTGCTTGGAAGTGAGAACTGAATGTCAAAACGACTTCCAGTGTGTTTGTCAGGGAAAAGACTTTGTGAGAATTGAGTATTGAGAAGTACTGTACTGAAATTTTAGTGTACAGTACTATAGGCCTACATGACTATACAATAATACATAGGATTCAGGCAATATGGGCGTTTGAAAGCCCATAGCGATACTGATATTTTTGTATTGAAGGCGCTGATAAGCTGATATTTCTGCTGATACTTAAACTTAACCTTCTTTGTGTCAAAAATTCAAAGTATTCAGTGTTTTCTCTTCAGGATTTTATTCTTCTCAGGGTGTAAAAGCCTCTGAAAGCATTTAGAGCATCATGGTACACTAAAACTCTCCACTGAAACCCAGACTGATGAAATTCTCTTAGTGTCAGCAGCTCTTTAAGGCAGAGAGAATATAGTTACAGCATAATAAAGTCTCTCTCACTCCCTCCTCCGTTTTACTTTTTGTTCTAGTTTGCCTTGGTAAATCTCATATGAATTACTTTAAACATAAAGGCAGCAGAGATTCCTCATCAGTCACAGACAGACTAACATTATCTCCACTAATAAAAGCGTCTTTATCTCTTCTAATGGTGTCCACTTAAGTAACAGAATTTTGTCCATTGCGCTGCTTTCATGATAAATGACTCTCAACGCTGCAAAAAAAAAAAAGCCATCTAATCTTGTATTCGGTTTTAAATCTTATTGAATCCCACGATGTTCGGGCGGGAACGAGAGAATCAATCTGCCTTAATTTGAGTTTTCGTCGCGTTTAAAGAAAAATTGTCGAAGCAAGTGAAACTCCTCTTGGGAAAACAGGTGAAACTGTCTCGCCGTATTCGTATATAGATCTCTTCAGGAAAAGGAATAGGAGATGAAACCAGACTTTCACAGTTAGGGAACAAAGGAGAACACGGTGCATCTTCTTTCACTCCGGTGTGAAGGCGGGAACTACTACTGTCGACAGGTAATGGGGCTTTAATGGTCTGCTCCGGCTTTACCTTTCACACCTCTACAGATCTGGAGGCACTTAGGTAAATGACAAACCCGCTGGTAGGTGGTGCTGCGCTGATCAGCATGGTTCGGATAGCAAGTCAGTCAATCACACACACACACACACACACACTGCTGAGAGATACGTGACAAAATCATCCCATCACCCGTCACAAACCTTAAAATCAGACACGGCCGCGTTCATTCAGCCGGCATTAACCACGGCTGTCAAATCTAAAATGATCTTGTCATTCAGCGGCGCGTTTCAATGCGGGGTGCAGGGAGGAGACGGGCTGCACCTTGAGGACCCGGCTGCAGGAATAGAGACTTTAGAAGGCCATTGTCAGGCTGTCAGAGCTCTCCGGGTGCCGCCCCACACCCCCACCCCCCACCCACCCATCAACCCCACCCTCCCGCCACCCTCGCTAGATGAACTCATCACAGGCAGATGTGAGGTGGGGTGATGAGTGACACTCATTTTGTGCTGCAAAAAATGTCCGTTTTAACCATGAATTTCATCTTAAAGTCACAATCCACCACATTTATATCTAAATAAACATCAGTTTTGCTAAATAAATAAAACACAACAGCGATTCAACCTGTATCCAGTTCATGAAAGCTTTTCCATTTGCTGCTCTAGACACTGGTAGCTCTTTCCCAGGCAGATCGCTCAATTCAATTAAAGATAATGTGACTTGATTCAAACATTTTCACCGAATCAAGTCATGTTTTCTTCTTTTAGTGCGAGGGCAAAATGAAGCTGTGCTGGAAACAAGTCAAATGACCTCACCCCCAGTGGCTGAAAAATACGATTTTCAGACTCAATATGAGATTAAATAACTTTTTTTTTTTTAAAGGGGAGTTTTGCTTTATTTGATAGTTTACAATAGAGAGAGAGAGAGACAGGAATGATGGGATTTAAACCAATGACATCACAGGTAAATGGTGTGTGGCCTTAGCAACAGGAGCCACCTGGATACCAAGAAAACTAAATACACACAGAAAAATAAAGGTGCAGAAACTAAAGAAACTTTCAAACTAATTAATTTGCAACTGCACAATATACTATGGAGGGGTTTTGTTATTTTCCACATTTATGCATTCACCCACCATCCAATGACTAAGAATTAAGAATCTTTATTTTGACCTAATATCTTTTACTACCTATTAAATATATGATTCGGTTCCACTTTGCACCTTTATTTTTCTGTGTGTACCTTTTCAGACGGACATTTCTTGCAGCGTGTGATACGGGGGGGTTAGCAGAGGTTTTGACATGGGGGACGGGGTGCAGCGGTCGCCCCTGACCCCCCACCCCCCCCCACCCCACCCCCACCCCGAGGCCGGGCCGGTGTCACAGGCCAGGAGCAGCACCCTGTTTAGCTTGTCTGTCACCCAGCACCCGCACACTATAGAAGGTCATTTCTCCGCTCACCTCTCTCAAGGCCAACAGCGGCCTGTAGCAATTGGCTACTGGGAATTCAAACGGCAGGAGGGGGGAGGGAGGGAGGGAGGAGGGGGGGGGGGGGAATCATGTGATCACTTTTAGATAAAGACACTGAAGGGAACGTCTTAATAATCGCCATCAGACTCACTTTAATCGCAGTACATGTGCAAGAATTTGCATTTGGTGACATTGGTGTATCTGACACAGAGTTTGATAGTGCGTCACCCTCTTATATCACCTCTTATATATTAACAAAAACCCTTCTACAGCTCCCTTTAGATATAATTGTATTTCTTTTCCCAGCACTTCTCTTTTTACACAATCATTCTATGGCCTACACTCATTCTATGATCTAGGAATTAAAGCCTTTTTCACTGTATCACTCGATGTAAGTCCCTCCGGATAAGAGCATCAATTAAACTCCTTTATGGAAAAGGTACAAAAGGCAATACTGACACATACAGCGTGGTGAAAGGCCAACAGCGGCCACACGGTGACTGGCTAATGGAGATTCAAAGGGCTCAGAGTCAGGAGGGAGGGAGGGAGGGGTGAGTCACATGGTCACTTTTAAATAAAGACATGGGGGGGAACGTCTTAATAAGGCCTCAGTCAGCTCCTAACATCTCTATCGCAACCAGACTCACTTTAATCACTGAGTACGATATCATTATGCAAAGGAGATATTAGAAGTTGTCTTTTGCAGATGAATTTAATTGCAGACAGTGTGGTAGGGAGGTTTTATTTCTCTGTAAATAGTCAGAATTAGATTAATTCTAATTGACAAGTACAATAGGGATTTGTCTTGGGGACATTGGTGCCGATACATATGACTTAAAGAGTTAAGCAGTGCATATATGCACGGTGCCAGCAATGTTGAATAAATCACATCACTAGGGGGAATGTCTGCCAGTTTCTGAAAGCCTAATTTCAGACTTTTTTTTTTTTAATGCTACCCGAAATTGAATTTAGAAACCGAAAAAAAAAGAAACAAAGCTGGCAAAACTAGCTAATTTCTGGCTAAACACAGCTAATGAAAGTTCTGAAAACGTAAGGAAATTAATTAAGGGAGATAAAGCCCAATTGTGTCTATCAAAGCAGACACAACGAAAAAAAAAAAAAGTTCCGCTGCTAACCTTGTTCTGTATTAAGACTTTTTCACACTTTTTTACAGACTTACAGATACTGTAATAACAAAAAAAAACGTCACTGCCAAACATCAACCGGGACCAGAATCGCTTTAACCGCCAAGTAACATATTCCTTTAACATAACATCTACCATTTGGTCGACACTTCTATCCAAAGTGCCTCACAGTGCCATGAGTGCATACATACATACATACATTTTCAGCATGGGTGGCCACGGTGGGAATTAAACCCCCTCACAGCAGCAGAAGCAGCAGCAGCGGGGCCCGGTGCCAAGCTCTGCCCCACCGGGCCGTACGGGGCGGAAAATGTCCAGGAATTTGTCTCGGTGGCTCGTTGACAACTCACAGTGTCACAGTTCATACTGACACAACACAGCGCAAGGACGGCGGGACCTCACGTACAGCTATACATATCACTCCATCCATTTATAACATTTATAAGCCGTGTGTGGGTCCCTGCAGTGTGTGTGTGAACAAAACGGCTCAGAGGGAAACGCACCGACTGGCGAGGAGAGCTCAGGTCCAGCGTGCCATGAGGAAATTATACTGATTAGAATGACATTAATATCTTAATTACCACCAAAACATCTCTATCACACTATTTAGCTTGCCACTGGTGAGTCGGTTTGCACAAAAGGATGGGACACATGGGGATTCGTGAGAGAAAGCAGGGGGCTGGTGAACAGATGGAATAAATATTTAAGTGCTTTGACTGGTCGATTTGGGATTAATTTGCTGCTAACAACGCAGAAACAACCTTTATCAACGGCAAATCTTCATGCATACTAAACACGCTAAAAGTTGCTGTCAGAAAGCTCCACTCCAGTCCAGCTCTCTGCTCTGAGGGCTGGTGACAGGTGTGTGTGAATCTGTGTGTGTGAGTGTGTGTGTGTGTGGTGTGTGTGTGTCAGTGAGAGAGAGAGAGGGAGAGAGAGAAAGAGAGAGAGCGTGTATATATCTGTGCATATGTGAATGTGTGCGTGTATATATGTATCTGAGTACGTGCTTGTGGTGAATATGCACTAATGTGTATGTATCTGTGTGTGTGTGTGTGTGTGTGTGTGTGTGTGTGAGTGTGTGTGTGTGTGTGTGTGTGAAGACAGGCAGAGTGGGGACAGAGGGAGGGAGACAACTGCTGTTGGTCTGCTGGGAGCAGATGTTGGAGATCTCTGTAAACTGTTAATAGCTCCAGGATCTCATTACATTTAACTCTTTAAAGGCCAAATCCTCATCAGGGGAAAAGCAGCACTACCCCACTTCATGTTTATCATGCCTTTGTCAAAGGTTATCATTTCAATGCTCTCGAAAAATTTGATGACACTGAACACTTTAAATGCCAAATCTTTGGAAACATGCCAAACCACCAACATTTGCCACACTACCGGCCAGGTTTCTGCTTATTATGTTTATTTCAAATGTTGAAAGTTCTTTTATAATTCTATATATAGTAAGATTTCATAACATTTAACTTAAGAATCACCAACCTTTTCCCTCACTCTTAACCTGGTTTATGTGTATTTTGAACCTGCACTTGGCGCACAAGTTGCTAACTTTAGATGGGTTTTTTTATATTTTTTAAGGACAGTTGGTGATCCTCTCCCCTCAGTGTTAGGATCCAGTCTGCAGGGCTGCATGTGGCTCCAGAGGCGCGGGTCTTAAACTTGTCAACAAAATTAAAATGTCTGTGTTACTGTAAAACTTCATTACATTTAACCAGTGTTGGGGGTGCGTTGTAATGCTCGGATGACTTTTACGTGGTAATTAGCAACTTAACGAGTTCGTTTTTCAATTCTTTTAATCTGTTATGTGTTATTTTTTAAAATTAGAACGAGGCATCTTGTGCAGACGACACACTGCTAACTGAAAAAACTCCATCTGAGTATACTTGATATAAATGAGATTGGTTTACTGTTTTAAAACTGGAGCACTAGTCTGGCATTGCATGACAGAAAACATACTAAGCACACGCCATATTGCTGTGGCATGTTTTTGAAGTGGTTATCAAAAAAGTACTCCAACAAGTTACTTTTGATAGAGAGTAGGCTTCTTTTAAAAGAAACCTTCCCCAACGCTGCATTGAAACGTTGAAAAGACAATTTTTGAAAGGCGAACAGGACCAGTGTTTTTCATCACTATAGCAACTTGTAATACTGTGGAAGTTGATAATGTTAGAAGAAGACCTTAGCATCACCTTAGTGTGTTTATTGAGACAGTAGAAAGACAGAGGGAGAGAGAAGAGAAGGATTTGTGTGGATTCAGCCAAGGATCCTGCCCATCTCTGGGCATCATTTTAGAATTTCTCTGTTATTAAGTTTAAGTTTATTTAAACCAAAACACACGTTTTGACTGTTTGAATTCCGATGTTATTACCATACTGAGTTTGGGCTTTTAATCCTACAGCTCAGGGCCATTAAAGGAACAGAAAAGTAAACCAAGCCTGTTACTTTAAGCAGTGCCATTCCACATGAGAGTCTGATGTTTAGAGTGAATCCGATGACAAAACTGAGTACAACAGCTGTTTGCTGCACTGTGCATCTGTCAACACTATGCTATCACGCTAGCACGCATGTATCTGTGTACCACTCTGATTTCAGCACAACAGTTTGACCCACCATGATCCCTCTAAATTTATTTGGGCCGGCTTAGCTGGGGCTAAGTCTGGCCAGGATCCTGTCAGGGGAAACCAGCCCCGCAGCCTGTTTTGAACCTTTATTTACCCAGGGAAGATTCACGGAGCGTTAACGCTCTTTCAGCACCGCACTGCTTCATCCACTTATAGACATTCACACCAGGGAGCTGCCCGGTACAACCTGCCTGCTCTGCTGGAGTGGTGGGGGATTAAAATGCCTTGCTGAAGGGCACTTTGATGCTGGTTAAGGGAGAGGAGAGCGTTACCCACTCACGTCCCTCAAGCTGCTGTTCTGAGCCGGCGGGAGGATTTGAACCAGCGTCTTTCTACTCTACTCACAACCCCGCTCCCACCTTCAGGCTTTAGCGTATTTCAGTGCGGTCTGACTCACCTTGATCCCTCCCATCCTCTGCTCTCCCTTAAACTCCTTGCCGTTCTTCAGCCAGTGGATGCTCGGCGTTGGGTTTCCGGCCGCCGCACAGCGGAACTTGACGGTGTTGGCGGCCGGGATGGCCAGAAGCTTCTTGTCCATCCGGTCCGGCCTGGTCCAGTACGGCGCTTCTGTTGGTGAAGCACAGAACAGGACTGGGTCAGTCATGTCAAACTATACGTGCACACATTTTAAACATGGATGCTCACAGTGGGAATTGAACCTCTTACTCCAGCAGTGTCGACACCATGCTCTTCCCATTGAGCTACACAGAAACACATGAGCATTTTTGACTTATGCCTGATTCACAGTACCGTGGGGTCTCAATTATAGTATTTCACCCTATGATTGTGCCTATAGGAGTGAACAGTATGTACTGCTTCTGTTTTAGCTACCTTGCTCTTTGTTTTAACAAATCTGTCCCTAAGGATTTTTCCACTTTCTGGTGCATTCTTCATAATCGGACTGCAGAGCTTCTCAGCAGGAATTCATGGCTACAGACGAGTTATATTTGCTAACCTTTCTTCAGATTGCTGCATCTTGGATGAGTTGCATACAACACCAGAACAGACGTGAGGTAGTGTTTTTACCAGAAATCCTGCCTCATCTCTCTGACAAGCCAGTCTGTGGTGTCTGTTGTGCACAGGCCATCTGCAGACCCGCTCTGTTACTTCTCTCAGCATAAATTCAGCCTTACAATGAGTGACCATGCCAGGAGTTCAGTGTCTACCTAGGACACATGGCTGTTGGTGGACGCTCACTGGCTGTAATCACGGGGGCTCGAACCTGTTACATTTCCGTTAAAAAACCCTGTCTCTCCAGCAGAAAGGCCACCCCGCAGCCCCAAGAGAAATGTTCAGGACACCCGAGCGGCGTAAACGTTGTTTGACAGACGTTGAAAGGACGCGAAACGGGCGCGTGAAGCGTCGCAAGGCCCGAACAATGCGTATCGGCTTCAGCCACCGGCGACAATGCAAGAGTTCATTTGAATCGTACACTCCCGAAAGTTTGGGAAGTGTCAGGGCGATTTATTGAGTTGTATTGAGAAGAGGGGGGACAATGAGAGGGAGCAGCGAGTCCGGGCCGGCCGGGCGACACTCAGAGAGACCTATTGTTCCTGCTGTGTGGGTGTGGAGGGCAAGAGCACTGATGCATGGCTCACTCTCTCTCTCTCTCTCTCTCTCTTTACGGGTGTGTGTGTGTGTGTGTGTGTGTGTGTGTGTGTGTGTGTGTGTGTGTCCCGGGACAAAAGCTGGGGAGGTGGCTGACCGGTCATCAGATGTCTCTTTTACTTTCTAAATGCAGAAGGAGAGAGGAGCTAATTACCATCTCAATGTCTGCGCTTGTGCGTGTGTGTGTGTGCATGAGTGCATGTGTGTGTGTGTGTGTGTGTGTGTGTGTGTGTGCCTCTCAGCCCCTGGGTCAAATAATAGTTGAAAGTGATTGTTAGCCTGGAGGAGCAGATGGGTGGGGTTTATCCCATCAGGACAACTCAGGTAAGTTGTCAGTCACAGAAGAGAGATAAAATACTTTGCTGTGATCGCCTCAGGTCTGGTGTGTGTGTGTGTGTGTGTGCATGTGTGTGTGTGTGTGTGTGTCATGATGCCTGGAGTGAACTGATATATTTCTGACACACATTTCTTTGGCTCCTGCCATCAAACTTTGGCTTCGGCTTCACAGAGTAATTACAACCAGACCTGCAGAGTGCTTCGACCCTCCTGATGAAAGACACAGACAAGTCTTCTTAGAAAGCAAACAAACAGAGTTACTTCACTCTATTGAACACCCCATAAACTCTGAGTGTGTGTGTGTGTGTGTGTGTGTTTGTGACAGTGTGTGTGTGTGTGTGTGTCTGTGTGTATTAACAAACTCTAATGGTTGAAGACTGCTTGCTGCTTGAGTTAGAGACTCCCCAGCTTGCTAAGACAAACACGCTCCATGTGCAACCACACACACACACACACACACACACACACACACACACACACACACACACACACACACACACACACACACAGTGCTTCCACCTTAAAAGGGAAATATCTGTTAGATTTCATTACTTCTCGCCTGTCTCTCTGTGTCTCGGTGTGTTTGGAGCGACGCACCGCGCAGCGTGGGACAACCCTCTGAGGAGTCTGAACACATTGTTTTCTTGGCGCCGCAGTCAGCCACACACACACACACACACACACACACACACTCCCTCGCACAGAAACACACACTGATTTTTAAACACTCGCTCCCACTGTGTGGTCCTCCTCCCCCGGCCCGTCTGCTTCTGAAAATGCCTTCCCACTGGTGGTGATCTCCTGCCCATAATGACAGTTTCAGCCCAAAATAGACGCTTCCATGGATTCAGCGCTATGTGGGAACCTCAGACAGAGCAACTTTCTATTCATTTCTACATAAAAAAAACATATTGTGATTGTTTTATTTGCTGAGTATGGCGGTTGTGATGTGAATTGTGATGACTGTGGCGGCCTTCAGGACTCTTTCTCAGCACTTAAAATGGTGATCTGCAAGACTCTGCAGCGCTCATTGCTTGTGTTTCTGCACTGCACTTCCCACAGATCACCTGTCAATCAAACAGTGTGTGGGCGGAGCTTGGATTTTCTGTTGATGCAGGTTGAGTTTCTCTCTTCTCTGTCTGTTCAGCCATGGTGGCTATTGCTGCTCATGCTAGCTATGAAAGACGTATCCCGGTATATTGTTGACAACCTTGACTCTTCTTGACTTTTCTCTTTACTGGGAAAATGTACTGTTTGGTATCTACAATAACAATAGTAATAAACTTCAATAATTATATATAATCAATTTGCTGATTATTTTAGCGAAATTTCATATTCATAAATCCAAATTTAGCCATTTTAAACCTTTATTTATAGTATTTGAAAATGAAACCAAACAGTACATTAAAACCATTTTAACTCAAAAAATAAGAAAGCTGCAAAAACCATCTATTTGTATTCTTTGTTTAATGTTTTCACTTAGAAGATTCCCCCTGGCTTTGATGTTGTTTTGTCTGTATTAATGACTTCTTTGTTTGTATGTGATTTCTACTGTCAATAAAGAAAAAAAAAAAATGCTCATGCTAACTACCCAGTTCTTCTTCTTCTGTTGACTCCAAACAAACCGGAAACGTAAAACACACCAGAGGATTTTTCCCAGGAAAGACCTACCAGACACCGGCTGTTTAGAACAGACAGTGGAAAAGCTTTATGAACTGGATATAGGTTGAATCACTGTTGTGTTATATCAATTGGTGATGGAGAGAGTATTGTGATATAGACATTGTGATGAAAGGGAACACATCTTTCAATACTTTTCATGTGTTGGTCAGGGATTCTCCACAGCAAAAGAATCCCTCAGTTAGGGGAAGCGGTCTGAAATGCCTTTCGCTCTGAGCAAAAAGAAAGAAGAAAAAAAAAAAAACGCGGCTTTTTCTAATTTGGAAATCACAGCAGTCAATATTTTGATATGTTCAATATGTTTTCTATTTGTTGTGGAGTCCTGCTCTGTGTGCCAGCAACACACAGGAATCCCGTCTCACATGTAATTGGCAGGATGGTATTTCCTCAGCAGAGAGAACGGGGGAGGAGGGGGTGGAGGGGGGGGGGGTGTTGAGGGGTGTGGACCAGAACAGATAACCCTCTCCCCTCATGTGGATAGGCTTACACACAGTCATCGTAGTAGAAAGTGGTATACCATGACAGATACTGTAGTGTGTTCTCTCCCAGCTATGCACGCTACACAGTGTCAGCTGTGGAGGGGGGGAATCTCACCGGGAAACTAAAAATACAGAGCGGTGTTCCAGTCTGCTGTTTGTTTGGTTTTACGTTCGATTACAAACTCCCAAACCGGGGCTGAAGAGAGGCAGGGAGAGAGGCCAGGCAGCGGGAGAAATTATGTATCATTCACACACACACACACACACGCACACACACACACACACACACACACACACACATAGGCACACAAGCACTACACACCCCCAAATATGCATGCACACACACACTCAAGGTTGGGTAGGTCTCTTTATAAATGTATTCCATTACAGTTACTAGTTCTACTTCATCAAAACTGTAATCAGTAACGTAATCCAAGGCATTACTCAAACTCAATGATGTATTCTGATACTTTTATTTAGTTTCAGATTACTGAGACTGATTATAAGGCACAGCTGAGAAAAAGTGAAAAATTACCAAGTTCAGGAAATTAATTTTAGGTCTGCACACAAACACAACTTTTCTTCTGTGCCACATTTTATAAAGAGGTAAAGAAGAATTTAAAAAGGCCTTCTGGGTTTCTCCTTTCACTTTGAAAGTATTCCCAGAAGTAATCCTCTAATTTTTTCATAAGTATATGTAATCAGCATACATTATTTTTATAGGCAGCGTAAAAGAATACCGTTATATTTTTTGGGGGGATTTAGAATACATAATGGCATTACAAGTAGGGCTGGGCAATATATCGATATTATATTGATATCGTGATATCAGACTAGATATCGTCTTAGATTTTGGATATCGTAATATCATGATATGGCATAAGTGTCTTTTCCTGGTTTTAAAGGCTGCATTACAGTAAAGTGATGTCATTTTCTGAACTTACCAGACTGTTCTAGCTGTTCTATTATTTGCCTTTACCCACTTAGTCATTATATCCACATTACTGATGATTATTTATCAAAAATCTCATTGTGTAAATATTTTGTGAAAGCACCAATAGTCATCCCTACAATATTGTCGCAATATCGATATCGAGGTATTTGGTCAAAAATATTGTGATATTTGATTTTGTCCGCATCGCCCAGCCCTACTTACAAGTACTCTGCACACACAAAGTCACACGGCTATACATGCAAGCACCAAGAACACGTATACACACACACACACACACACACACACACACACACACACTACACACCACCCCCCTTCCCCTGTCCTCCTGTTGCTGCCTGTGCGGCTGTGTTGCGGGTCACAGGAGCGTGACTGTGGGTCTCTATCAGTCCAACTTAACTGCAACAGCAGCAATTATCTGGCGCAGGACACGCTGCTCTGCCGATCGCCGCGGCACAAGGCCCTTCAGCGCCGAGACACCGATCTGGGAGAAGGTGGGGCGTGGGGGGGCGGGGGGGGGGGGGGGTAATTGTGTAATTGTATAATTTGCCCTCGCTGACGCCTGCGAGCACACGGGCAGATTTCATTACAGATTACAGTGGGGCTCTTTGAAGGCTCGCTGCCTGCGGGGACTCAAGGCAAACAGAGCCGGAGGAGCGGGGCGGCCGGAGGAGCAGCGTGGCGTCCGGCGCTCTGCTCTCCTGCCAGGGTAAACATGGAGGCCGCATAGCTCAGGAGCACAGCACAGCACAGATTAGGCTCTGTTAGCATTCCTCCACCCCCCCCCCCTTCGCTTGACACAGGCTCAGAGTGTGCAAGCCTACTTCTGCACTGCTAAAAACATATACTCTTTAATAAGTCATGATCATTGTAGGGGGGGCGGACTGTGGATCGGTCTCTGAGGAAAGTTTGGAACATTATGCATCTCACCACTGAGTTCAGGCATCTTCAAAATTAGGCTGATTGGCCCAATCTGGGGACTGCATCATTCTTTGGGGACGACATGTTTACTTTACTGTTGCCTTGTTAACTCCTGTATTCACTCTTAAAATTGATATATTTCCTAATACCTTGATTGATTGATTGATTGATTGACTGACTGATGTGTCTATTTAAGTGTTCTGCACCAACAACAGCCAGGATGGCCACATGACAAATCACAATATACATTTCCACAAATTCAAAAGGAAAACATTTCAAAGACATTCAATTTCCATGACAGAAATGTCATATTATGTTGGATACAGTGTTCTCTGTCTTAGTTGCCATGCATTTATAAATATAAATCTTGCTAAGACAAAAATCTCCTCATTAAAGAGCCAGCTCAACATATCACCTTCAGACAACCAAAACAAATCAGGGTTCTTCAACTGAATTCTTTCAAATAGAAGATAATAATAACACAAATGTGAAAAGTCTTCCAAAAAAGGTGAGACAATTTCAGTTGTTTTGTGTCTCATTTGTCTCAAGAATTCTCTTGAAAGGAGATACAACATGTTGAAATAAGTCAGACCACTTTCAAGAAGATGCAACCTGAAAGTCCTGGAAACAAGTTCATTTGTATTGGAAATAAGTGAAATCATCTCACTCCACTGGTAGATTTTTCCTCTTATTTTAAAATTAAGTCAATACTAGATTAAAGGACAAGACATTTTATGTGGTTTCTGCATCCATGGGGTCACCTAGCGTTCAAGTCCTCACATGATTGTCTTTGTGCTGGCTCTCAGAATAGAAATGTCACATGGAAACAGACCCGATATCAGCCTCACAAATTGGTCATTAATGTAGTTGTGTGTGTGTGTGTGTGTCTATTCAGCCCGAGCGCCTCTGGTTTACCGCCTCACAGGTCGGCCTCACCTGCTCGCTCAGTCTAAAGTGCGTCAGCCAGATGCCAAAAACCCTCAGGTGTCAAACAGACAGCCGCCATGGGAACCGACACAGCTTCAACACAAATGCCACAAAACCCCCCTGTCAATCTTACAAATTGGTCAATCACATCGTCCGCGTGCGGCATCGCCTCCGCAGGAACCGACTGCTACCGGGCCTAGCGCCTACATGCTCTGCTTTTTCCCAGAAGGCCGTGGGAGACTGTCTGTCTGTCTCTCTGTCTGTCTGTCCTGTCTGCCTCTCCTCTGAGAACAGACAGCTCTGGATGGGAGGCCATCATTACATCTGGTGGCACACAGCTCCAATCATATTCCATTTTTCCCTCTTTTTTTTCTTCCTCCCTCTATCTCTTTCTCTTCTCTCTTTTCACAGCTTCTCCCGTGCGATTCTCTGTGTCTTGCCGTCAATCAGTGTCTGTTTTCCCTCTTTCTCTCTATTATCCCTCTCCCTCATTAACAGCCCGACTCTTTCACTATCTCCACATCTCCATTATCGTTCTCTCTCTGCATATTTCTCCCCTATTTTTCCATCTAGCGGTTGATGTCCCCCCCCCCCCCCCCCCCCCCCCCACCGCCCCCGCTCGGCGACAGGGACTGGACCCGTCTCGTCACATGGCTCCTTCCCCTGCGGCCCGGCTAATTAGCGCCGGCTTAGCGGACATTAAGCAGCGATATGGGGTTTAACGTTTCTGGGCTAATCCCTCTCCTTTTGGCCGGGAAATCGGAGCCTCGTATGTCATGAGGTAGACTTACATCCAGAGATTAAGTCTGGCAGTCTGGAGGCTATTTACCGGCATTCGGGATCTTTGCGGTAGCCGGTGCCACTTCGCCCCCCCCCCCCCCCCCCTCCCAATTAAGAAACACTTCACGCTTTCACCGCCGAGTCAAGCCGCACATTCAAGACGCATTCGGGTTTTTACAGTGTGGGCGTTCACCTTATCCAGGGCGACTTACAATGACAGCAACAGTAAGCTTCTTCTACTGTTACTCCACGGCTTATTCTACTGCTTCCCGCTATTGTTGCACCTCAGGTTAAGTTGCTCCGGATAAATGCCTTGAAATGTAAAGCAAATGTAAATGTAAAAGTAAGCTTAGATTCTCAGTTCTGCAACATTGCAAGTGACGATGAAGGTGATGGCACCCACACAAAAGACATTAACAAATATGCCTGTTCCCCTTGAATGACAATGTAAAGAAATAACAGCCAGGGACAAAAGATAGAGAGGTTACTTTTAAATTTAGGAGTGGTAAAATGATAAAAGAGGAGGGTAAAGAAAGAATTAAAAGGTTATTTCTTGATCCACTATGCCTGAGACTGTGATGTCTAACAGTTGTTGGCGTTTTCACAAAACTCCCTTTGCCTCGCACTCATTAGCGACCGATGGATCATCAAAAGACAATCACTGCAAAAGTCTCCCAACAGGTATGAAATCCTCTCTTTCTCTCTCTCTCTCTCTCTCTCTCTGCCTGTCTGTCTGTCTTTTCAAATGTGTGTCTCGCTTTCTATAAATGTACCGTACGCATGTAGATTTCATCGGGTGAAACTTAAATGAAATCGGGCCGTTTCAGCAGCAAGCTATCGAGCAAATGTCAAGAGAACAACCTCTGCGCTTTATCTTAACACATTGACTTGGACAGCTTTGTGGCAACTTTTCCACCGTGGGTTTGGGTTTCGGCTGGGTGTCCGTAAGCAAAAACGCTTCCATATTTCACTCCTGGCCGGTTTAGGTGGACTGGGATTCATTTCAAGAAGTGATGGACTGTTTAACGCTGTGGCCATGTTTTCAGCTGTTTTTCTGCGCTGACATGCTGCAGTCCGCTGTCAAGAGCCAGACTTGTCTATTCCAATCCTTCTTCTCCTTCTTCTTCTTCTTCTTCTTCTAACCGTTCCAGTCTGAATGTTTACACCCACTGGAAGTGACGATGAAACGGACGTTCAGCTTGCAGAACACATTTGGTGAAAGCGTTGAATGTTTATAAAATTCGATGTTGAACTCAGGCTTTCGCAATGGTATCGAAGTGGTAGCAAGATTTCGGTTCTTGCAGCAACACTAGCATGTTTATATGTTTGTATGTTTACATCTATCTATCCATCTATCTCTCTCTCTCTCAGTTTCATTTCTATCCCTTGGTCTCTCTCTCTGTCTTCCTCGCTTTACTCCTGTCCCTTTAATTCAATTCAATGTGCTTTATTGGCATGAAAGTTCACAGACAATATTGCCAAAGCATCGAGATGAATATCAGTCTAGGTGTGTGTGTGTGTGTGTGTGTGTGTGTGTGTGTGTGAGAGAGTCAGTGCCTGGACAGAGGAACTGGGTTGCTGCGTGTTCAGCTCCTGAACCCAGAGCCTCCATCACAGAGTGAGGATCAGTAAACTATGTGAAGGAATTAATGTTTGTTGGTAACAAGGGTTAAACACATTTTATATGCAGTACACAATAACATTCAAAGAGAAAAATATCAAATATGTGGGGTTTCAAGATATTGAGAGATTAAGATTATGTTAATAAAAAAAAAAAAAAAATCTTCTTCTGTCCCTTTATCTCTCTCTCAGTCTCTCTCTCTTGCTTTATTTCTACTCCTTCATCGCTCTCTCTCTCTCTCTGTCTGGCTCGGTAGTGTCTCCGCCTCACCTTCCTCTGTCTACCTCAGTGAGGCACAACAAAGGCAGCACAGTCGGGAGTCTGGCGAGGCGAGTGTTCGCCCGCCGAGGGGCGGAGACGCTCTCTGCCTCTGCGGAGCGGCGCTGGCTGACAGAACAGAGCGTGTAAAGTGTGCAGCGGCAGCAGAAGCCGTCCCTCATCGCTCTTTGTTCACCTGCGCCTGAACTCCGTGCGACTCCGGGATGCCAAAACAGCTCACATCAGAACGGGGCTCAGAGCCGGGTGTTACCCGCCGCAGAACCACCGGCTTTTGATCTGTGAGATCGTGGCGTTTAGTTTAGCGCTCCGGAGAGGAGCTTTAATGTCTGCCTAGGAGTGATAGTCGTGTAACTCCGATGCTGGTCGTAAAATTCCAATTATGGTCATAAAACTCAGATCGTAGTCGTATAAATCCGATCAGTCGTATAAATCCAAGGGTAGTCATATAATTCCATATAAAAGCACCTTCCTAAGAGCGTCCTGGTGGCTCTGCAGACAAATCACAACGCAGTCTCACAACATGTCATGGGATGAGCACAGACTCTGAAATGCAGATTTAACTGTTGTGGACACGAATGTGAAGATTAAGTTCCTGCACCATGAAAGGATTATGTGACACAACGCACTGTGTGAAGGTAAGGTTTTGCTCATGGTGAAATAAGACAAACTTTCACTGAAAATGAAAACTTCACCCAAAGCAGAAAACTTCTTATGAGTTGGGAATTGTGTCTCCTTCATGTAATGCTTTCATGGTGGGAAAACATATTTCTCTCACTTATCGTGCATTTCACGAAATTTCCTGACACCAGGCTGCTTCGTGTACTCATCATGGACTCCCTCATATATTTCCTGACTTTCTCCACTGTACACTTTCTAACAAAGCAGAAATGGCTTCAAAACAGTGCCTTTCTGAAAACCAAAGGATGCTGTAAAACTCCAGAAACGTGACTTGGAAAAAAAATAAATAAATAACAATATGAGTGATTGAAATGAAGAACACACCGTTTCCATTACCTGCATCTTCCGGATCTTCATCATAATCTTCATCATCGCCAGACGACAGGGAATCTTTACAGAAGAGACAAAGACAAACACAGAGGAGTTAACATTTGGAGAGATCTATTGCAAAACTCTATAAAGTGTGTCATTACCTGAAGATTATCATTCAAAATCCCTAAAATATAGAGAGGGTTCAGTCCGTAAAGTGTCAGCCGAGGACTTCAGTTGCCCTCTGTCATTAAAAACCACTGTAGTTGTTTTTATGTTGTGCTAACAATCAGTTTGTTTTTTTTCAAATAGCGGATATCTCATTTTGGAGCTACACTCATTCATTTGAACAACTTGTAAAAATGTGTTTATTCTCCAGGCTACTTGAACTTTGTTACCCATCTGATAACCAGAAAATTACAGCTGGAGAGCCTGTAAGCTGTAATTTATTTTTTTGCGCAAGACAAAAGGAAAACAGAGAGAAAAAATAGGACTTTTGTAAATGCGGAGATTAAATGGTGTGTATACGCAAATCTACACACACAAACACACACGCACACACACACACACGCGTATTAAAATTGACTGTGCACATTGAGAAACTCATGAATGAGTCCACAGTTCTCTGTAGCGTGGCGGCTCTTTCAGATATTACAACCCAAACATTTCCACAGACGTTACAAATGAGAGGGCTATTAGCGCTGCTGTTGGTGTGACACGCTTGTGTGAGCGTGTGCATACGTGTGGGGAAAACACACACACACACACACACACAGAGAGAGAAACACTCACTCTTAGCTAGCTATTGGTGTGACGCACTTGCATGAACGTTGACATAAAATCACCCAGGCTAACGCTCCGGCTAACGCTCGGATAGTGTGTCAGATGACGTCTAATTATTCTTCGGCCACAGATACGCCTGTTTAGATTCGCTGTATCACACATTTTCACGGCGGCTCCGTAATTATTTTCGATGTGACCTTGAAGTTTTCTGGTTCAGCTCCACAGGTCTGGTTAATGAGAGCCAGATGTTACCTCAAAACCCCGGCGAGCTGAGCTGCTCCTGAAACTCCTGACTAGCAGGTTTTTGTTTCTATTATTTGACACCCCCCCCCCATCCCCCCCACCCCCCCCCTCGCTCTGCTGTTGTGCTGCTGCTCAGTAGAGTCCCTGCCTCCACTCACAGCACATTGGATGAGTTCCACCATTGTAAATATGAGACGTCTTCTCTTACTAAAAGACTGCTGGTGTCAAAATAACACTCGCTACGGGTTATTATTACAGTTATTCAAGTCAGAGAAAAAAACCCCAAATATATGACTTCCTTTATTCTCTTACATCACAGCCCCTCGTTTCTAACAAGTAGATAATACAATAGAGGGCTTTCAGGAGGCATAACAAACCCTCTGGCGGCCATATTGGAGGTCCTCCGCTCTTGGGTAACAGCTGGTTGTGTTTCTAAATGTTCGACTTAGCCGTCCCAACAGAATTGAAAATATGTGGTTAATTTCTGTGCTGTCAAGATACATATAATTGATTTTTTTTGTGTAGATAATAGCAGCTCTGTCTTGTAAACACATCTGATTTGCATGCTGGCTAACGTATCTGGAAGACGCTACAGTGCCAATAGTAGCTAGCAGTCGCATGTTAACATTATTGGTTGCTTTAAATGAGCCTGCTGGCTAGTTAGCTAGCTAACAGTTTGTTCAGGTTAACTGAGCGGAGTCATTCCTATGTTCCCAGGGTCTTATGTTCCCCAGATTTATATGGCACATAATGGGAACATGACAAAGGGTCCTATGTTCCCAGGGTCCTATGTTCCCAAGGTCCTATGTTCCCAAGGTCCTGTGTTACCAGGGTCCTATGTTCCCAAGGTCCTATGTTCCCATGGTCCTGTGTTACCAGGGTCCTATGTTCCCCAGCTCTATATAGCACATAATGGGAACCTGAAAAAGATGTTCCCCAGCTCTGTATTCGCTTAATATGGTTAGTTAGGGTTAGGGTTTAGGGTTTAGGGTTTAGGGTTAGGGTTAAACATAGGACCCTTTGTCACATTCCCATTATGTGCCATATAAATCTGGGGAACATAGGACCCTGGGGACATACGCTCCCATAACCTATTGGAAACAAATCCACCATATCACACTATTCACTTTTACTGAGAACGTTACTGAATGGATCTACAGCCACACCACAACAAGCTAGCTCTCTGTTTCTAGCCTGGTTGTTATATATTTAGACTTTATTAACTAACAGCCAATTCTCCAATGGACCGGCTGGATCGGATGGATCAGCCAGATGTAGTTGTATATGCAACTGCAAAGCCTCTTTAGATAGACTTTACAATTTAGCTTGTTTCAATACAATTCAGTTTGCTTCAATAACTTCTTCTGTCCGCTCACATTACAGCCTCTTGCTGAACATGTGTACAATATGAGCTGGCCGCTCTCGCTGTCTGGACCCCGTCCAGGTGCTAAATCTGATACCGCTCCTAAATATCTGACACCTTATTCAAATATTTGAGGAAAAACACAATATGCCGTGTGTGTTTTAGATGGAGCTGAGACTGTGTGTTTAGAGTAGGGGGGGGGAGGTGGGGGGGAGAACAGGATATTGCCACCACATACTGTAAAAACGTCTGACTTAACAAGTAATTTAATCTTGTATTGAGTGTTAAAATGCTATTTTTCATAAAAAGTGAAATGTCTGACAATGGGGTTTGCGATGAACTCTCTTCCTGTGCAGTTTCCACTCTTTAACTAGTCGAGTCGAGTCAATTTCATTTGTATAGCACATTTCATACACATGTAGGCTCAATCTGCTTCACATTAAAAGACAAAAACAGTGACAATAAACAGATAAGGAAACACAATACGCATAAAGAAAATACTGCGGTGAAAGCAAATGGTTTTATCTCAGTCCCACTGGCAGATCTTTTCAGATTGTGAGACAGAACATGACTCGGTAATCTGGACTTTTTTGTTTCTGTCAGTGCAGAGATGTGGGGGAGTGTGCATGTATTTATCCTGCTGGAGTCCTGTGCCGATTTGCCGGTCCAGGAGG
>NW_027282696.1:187500-195507 GCF_046629955.1 Centroberyx affinis
TTCAAGCGCGGCCTTAGAGTGACTTACTGCCGCTACCTCCGTGAGTTGCTTATGGCCCGTGTGAAAGGAAAGGAGAAAGTAGGTCTTAGAATATCTTCAAGTCTTAAACATGGGGAATTGGACTTTATGGGGTAGATATAGTAATCTCCGGGGGCTCGTAGCTCACCTCGGCTTTATGGACCCACACACTCCAGCTCTGGCAGCTGTGAATGAGCAGCAGAATTGAGGCCATTTCTTTGCATTAGGCGCGTATTTCCCCCCCCTTAAATATGAACCGGTGTAGAGCGTGGCTACGCTGAATGAAAAAAGTAATTACATTGTTAGTTAGAGTCAGAATCACTTTATTCGCCAAGCGCTATAAACGGTGCAGGAATTTGCCTCGGCTTACGTAACGACAGGGCAAGGCATGCTATAGACTATCAGCTATACTCTATATTTATATATTCAGCATACTATCAAAACCACTGTGTCCTCCGCTTGGTAAAGGGAAATATAAATTAACAAAGAGCATGAGGATATCATGGTTTGTTTAATTGGCTTAGTTAAGAGCGGGGCAATGTGTTTGTGTGATCCAGTTTTTAAAAGGAATGCTTTCTGCTTTGATCCTGGGAAAATAGATAGGAAGAACGTTTGTGCACCGCTTGGATGTTTACACCGCCAGAGGCTACCAAATGCAATTTACCGAAAGAACAAAACAAAAAAACAAAGATATACCCCTTCTACATTAAAAACTCTATTTCTGTCAGACAAAAGAGCAAAGCCCCCCCCCCCATCCCCCTTTTTTTTTTCTTCTCCTGGTCACCGTCAATGACAAATATCTATTTCTGCTTCAGATCCTGTACTTTGAAATGCAGATTTGAAGTATGAAAAAAAATGTGATCAAAAAGCTGATTTAAATAAAAATGAATTTGGTTTGAAAGGCTCCACTTCTGCCACCGCACAACCTTTCAGGACTGATCTGCCGTCCTTCATGTCGTGATTTCCTCGCGGTTCAAAGAGAACGTCGTGTCGCTGTAAGGTCACAAGTTTGCAACGGCAAATTCCATGAATGAAATGTGTTCACGTGTGTGTGTGTGTGTGTGTGTGTGTGTGTGTGTGTGTGTCCCGGAGGAAAACGCAAAGACGGGAATTCCTAATTAGTGAGCAAGCACTCTAAATTCCTAAAGAGAAAATTCCTAGTCGTTTCCACTGTCGACACCAGCGGAGCGGCTCTGCTCTGCGGTCGGACCGGGCAGCTCCCAGGTGGGGAGTGTGTGTGTGTGTGGAGCTGTGTGTGTGTGTGTGTGTGTGTGTATGTGGAGCTGTGTGAGTGTGTGTGTGTGTGTGTGGAGCTGAGAAAGAAAGCGTGTGTGTGCTCAGTCACCTTTCCTTTCCCCGGATGAATAAAAGGTTAAAAGAAATCAAAGCTCTTGAAAGTATGGGTCGGGAATCAAACTGTGTGCAGCCCGGCTCGTCTCTTGTGGTTCCCTACTTGACAAGAGTGTGTTTTAATTAACTCAAGTCCCAGGGCAAGACTAGAGTTATTCAATTTGGCTTTTAAGCTGCAATTTGCACTCGATTGTTGGGTTTTTGAAGCCCGATAGCTGACATTCAATATCTTTGAATTTGACCATTTTCATGACAAGTATTCAGTGTTTCCCCCCTAGAGTTTTATTCTAGTCAGGGTGGAAAAGCCTCTGAAACTGCATTCAGACCATCATGGGACACTAAAAACTCTCCACTGGAACCCAGACCCAGAACAATTAAAATGGATAAACAAAAAGGTGCAAAGAAAATAATATTTCACTGCAGGTTTTACAGACTGTTTTCATCTCACTGTGGTCAGAACCTCCATCATATCAGAGGTGGACGACATCGACTGGCCGATATCTGATATTTAATAAAAGGCCAATATCTGCCTCAGTCTAAACCCTACTGCATATGAACATACAGATAGGAACAGTGTATTCTATTTTTTCTACTGTGAAACTCTGGAACTCTCTCATTCAAAGGCTTTGATTCAGACTGTTTCTTTTCCTTTTCATCTCTTGTTTGTATCTGTTTTTAAGGCCTTTGTTCTCTGTGAAACACATCGTGACAAGCCTGTCTGATAAAAGCACTTTCTAAATAAATTCGACTCTCAACTGGTTCTGACAAGAAGCGGAGAAGCTGGAGGAGGTGGTTCGGTGTTCGGGGGGGGTGGTGGGTGGTGGGGTGGGGGTGGGGGGGGGTAGTGGGGGGACTGTCTGGAGGCAAACAGGCAGTATTCTGGTGGCGTCCAGCCTGGTATCCACATCTAGACATTCCCGCTGTTATCTCGTCCGGCGCGGCATGTGTGAGCTATCGGCCGCCTGGCTGGAGCGAGGGGTGGGGGGGTGGGGGGGAGTGTGTGTGTGTGTGTGTGTGTGTGTATGGGGAGAGACTGTGAGGGCGGGGGGGGGGGGCACTCTCTCCGGAACCTGGAGCCAGCTGGAAGCAATGTGCTATATGTACTCTTTGTGTGCGTGTAAATGTGAATGTGGGTTTGCGTGTGTTTTTGTGTGCATGAATGTGATTGCGGATAGGTGTGTGTGTGTGTGTGTGTGTGTGCGTACATGACTGTGTGTGCATGCCCCCCCCCCCCCCCCACCCCGAAAAACGCAGCACACACAGGCCGACAGTACAGCCTCGACGGTCACTCCATAAATCAAGAGGCCCCTGCCCTCCTGGCCCTTCTTACCCCCTCGGCTCAATATCATAACAAATAGCCCTTCAGAATAATATAATGTCTCTCTTTGAGATACTGCGGCGCTGTCCGTTAACGCGCCGCTTACAGACTAGATCTTTTCTGTGCGTCTGAAGAGGTTTATTTATCCTCGACAAACTTCTCCAGGGGCCGGCGGGCAGGCTGCGGCCCCGGGGATGAAAAGGCCTCTTTATGTGGCCAGGCTTTCCACGCCTGCCTCTCTCTCTCTCTCTCTCTCTCTCACTCTCTCTCTCTACCATACACACACACACACACACAGAGAGCGAGCGAGGGATGTTGGAGGAACAGGAAGAAGGAGAGCAGACCAGACGAAGGAGCTGTCGCCATGGCTCCTGTCGTATAAGGTCAGAGAGGGGGGAACCTGGCACTGGTGCTTTAGTAAAACCCACCTAAAACCAGTTTACCCACCTTTTGTACCCTCACATGCGTCTTAAAGGGGCAATAAGTACGATTTTTACTGCCCCATACCCCAAAATGACCATAGTATGCCTGCAGGGGGTTGATGGGGTTGTGGATCAATACCGATTACCTCAACGATTACTTGATTTCTGCCATTCAAACCTCATTTTCAGTTTTGGAAAATAAACTCCCCAACCACTGGCATTTCAAGACTCTCACTCACACTGGAGCGTTGTGTTTTATTGTGTGTATGTGTGTTGTTTTGGTGTGTGGGTCTTTTCCTTCAAGACCAAACCTGTAATTGCAAAATTTGCCCCCTCCTGTTGCCCCAATACTGGTTTTGTTTACACAGCCATTTATCAGACTGAACATATTTCTTAAACTCTGAGATCTAAGATGAGCTTTCAACACAAGGGCTGAGTGTGTAACAGCTAAAAAAGTTTTTTTTGTGTATTTTGAGGGTTAAAAAAAAAGGCTATTTCCATTTGTAATGTTGTAAACTAGAGAAAATTGACTCATATTTTGAGTTATGATGAGATAAGACCGTCCTGAACAGCCGATTTTCCAGCTTCAGATTCAGTCCGTAAAATGTCGGGTCAGAGATTGTTTTCTGTGTGTCTTTGTGAGTGTGCATGATGTTTTCTGATGTGGATCTCTCTTTAAAATGCAGAGTGCGGAGGGTATTTTCTGAACTTCAGGTGTGTCCGTAAACAACCCAACAGAGGCACCACTGTGCCGCCAATTTGACGGATTCATTTTCTGCTCCGGAGGAGAGAAATACAGAGAGCTTCATCTCTCCAGGGCTAAAACACTAAACCCCTGGCTCTTAAATAATATCAGATATCCCCACCAAAACAGTTTTGCCAATTTAGTGTCCTTCAAACTCCCCGCTGACTATCCAGGCTGATTTACGGCGCTGCTGGAGAAAAACTTCTTCTTGTTCACCCGGCCTGCTTTGCATGAAGCAACATCAGCGCGGGTCAAAACAGGCTGGCATGCAGACTGAACAGTAAAAGATTACAGACTCGGCCTCTCTTTCTTCCAGGGAGCTTAACAGGTACTTTTACTGAGTCTGGTAGAGAAGGAGCAACACATACCATTTTAAACCATATCTGTGTTTAAACGGCTTTTGAAAGTGATGGCTTCCAGATGGGCAAAGGAGACATTCGTCTTTATCAAGCTCCCTTTTTTCCTCCTCCTCACAACACTGAGCTAATAATACGACAAGGCCATGTTTCCAACATCTGCAGAGTGAGGTAGTCTCAAGTAAGCAGCCGCAAACAATTGGGCGACAAATGGCCTTTTTTATTGCAGGTAATTAGTTGTTTGTTCCAACTACTGACAGAACTGGACTCCTGCTTTCTGGAACAACGCAGACCAAATACTTTCCACATTTCAGTGATCACTCACAGCCAATTGGGGTGCATGTGTGTGTGTGAGGCTGGGAGCAAGTACGGTATGTACATGTGTACAGTGTGTGTGCGTGTACACAAATGTAGTCTGTGTGTATTTCTTCAGTGAAAACAGCTTATATATCAACCAAAGCGTGTCTCCCTGCAATATTTCACAGTGGAAAAGGCGCAGTAAAAGCGAGCCGAGGGGAAAGGCAGCATATCGAGCCTGCAGGCAGTTAGTAATGAACTTGAGATGGAAAGAGACAGAGAGACAGACAGAGAGACAGACAGAGAGACAGGCAGAGAGACAGACAGACAGACATAGAGAGACAGACAGAGAGACAGACAGAGAGACAGACAGAGAGACATAGAGAGACAGACAGACATAGAGAGACAGACAGAGAGACAGACAGACAGACAGACATAGAGAGACAGACAGAGAGACATAGAGAGACAGACAGACAGACAGACATAGAGAGACAGACAGACATAGAGAGACAGACAGAGAGACATAGAGAGACAGACAGACAGACAGACAGACATAGAGAGACAGACAGACAGACAGACAGACAGACATAGAGAGACAGACAGACAGACAGACAGAGAGACATAGAGAGACAGACAGACAGACATAGAGAGACAGACAGACATAGAGAGACAGACAGAGAGACATAGAGAGACAGACAGACAGACATAGAGAGACAGACAGACATAGAGAGACAGACAGAGAGACAGACAGAGAGACATAGAGAGACAGACAGACATAGAGAGATAGACAGAGAGACAGACAGACAGACATAGACAGACAGACATAGAGACAGGCAGAGAGACAGACAGACATAGAGAGACAGGCAGAGAGACAGGCAGAGAGACAGACAGACAGAGAGACAGGCAGAGAGACAGACAGACAGAGAGACAGGCAGAGAGTCAGACAGACAGACATAGACAGACAGACATAGAGACAGGCAGAGAGACAGACAGACATAGAGAGACAGGCAGAGAGACAGACAGACAGAGAGACAGGCAGACAGACAGACAGACATAGAGAGACAGACAGACAGACAGACAGGCAGAGAGACAGACAGACAGAGAGACAGACATAGAGAGACAGACAGACAGACAGACAGGCAGAGAGACAGACAGACAGAGAGACAGGCAGAGAGACAGACAGACAGAGAGACAGGCAGAGAGACAGCCTGGTTCAGGCCGTGGTTCCTCTGCAGGAGTCTGTCTGCTTGCTCCGGCCCGCCAACAGATTCTTTCACTTCTGCTTCCTATGCTGAAAAACTGGTCCGGCTGCCAACCGTTTGGCACACTCGACACCTCCTCGGACAAGCCAGCGTCACATGACCTTCAAACAGGATCTGTGGAGTCCCCCCCCCCCCCCCCCACCCTCCCTCCCACCATAAAGAGCACATTTCTCTTCCTCCATTTCACAGCTATGCCAATTGTAAATCCTGCTCGTCCTGGAAAAGCTCCCTCTTCTTTTACCCCCTGTTTTTTTTTTTTTGCAACGCGCAGCGAAAACCCCTAATCTCTGTTTAATATGGTTTGGCCGGATGTAAATACCTTCGCACAATGCCCTTAATCTCGGCCGGCCTGACAACCTCACACCATCGCGGAGGAGGCTGCCAGGAGGAGAGGGAGAGAAAAGGAGGGATGGCTCGGCGGAGATCAAGCAGCGGAGGAGAAAGGAGGCGAGGGGGACGGGGGACGGGGGGGGGGAGGGAGGGCTTCCCCAGCTTGTTGCCGCTATTCTTCGCCCAGTTG
The DNA here is from genome assembly GCF_046629955.1 of Centroberyx affinis. Taxonomy (NCBI): domain Eukaryota; kingdom Metazoa; phylum Chordata; class Actinopteri; order Beryciformes; family Berycidae; genus Centroberyx; species Centroberyx affinis. The sequence continues at coordinate 193,789 of NW_027282696.1, forward strand.
AGCCGTGCTTTATCAAAAGAGCCCCTAAAATCAAGTTAAAGATAGACGTTGCCTCTAAACATCCCGCCCCGGCCTGTGCCAGCCTTGCCACCCCCCCCCCACCCACCCCAACCCCCTCTCCTACCCCCCCTCCCCCCCCTCCCAGCGCCTGGCCCTCCGCTCGACTGCGCTAACGAGCATCGGAAGCTACTGTACGTCCAGAGCGTCTTGGCAGGGTCCAATCGTCTTTGCTCCTTTCATACCCTCATCTATCCCCCCCCCCCCCCCCCCCCCCGCCCCCCTCCAGCCTTAGAATAGGGCCTGGGTTTGGTCCATGGTAATTGTCATTCCAAAGACGAACTGGCCTAGTTTCAATTCAACAGACAAGTGTAAGAAGCCCGGCCCACAAAAGCCAGGATGTCTCCGAAGTGTGTGGGGGTACGATACAACATAATCACACACCCCAAAACAACGCGCAGGAACCAATCCGATTACAAGGCGGCTTTGGGGATCGCAGAATATGGGCGTCAAAGCATCTGATCTTGTATAGCGGTTTGGGCTAATACTTGATTTTCCCTTAACAAGAGGAACAGAGCTGATGTCTTATGTTATCAGCTGTAGTTCTGTGTTGATTTTGGGTCTACATCAACTTCACTACTGACTGTGGAGGCAAAACTGAACAGAAAGAGCGGTTAAACAGATATTTCAGTTAGAGATTAATGATTGGTTAGGCTTCAAAACCTTTGAATTAAAGCACTGCATGGGAAAAGTTGCATCCTAAATACTATCCCAATACTATTTTCCAACCAGTTCCTCTTGGTGTGGAGCAGCGTGGAAAAAGCAATAATGCTACAGTGACTATATCTAACTTCTAGTGCTGTTTCTGACAGGTATGAAGGAAGGAAGGAAGGAAGGAAGGAAGGTAGGACGTCGTTAATAATGAGAGATGTTTTCAAATCTCATTGTTTCCTTTAAGCTGGAGTGTTGTACACATCCATAGTTAAAAACCCCAGAGGTTGCATACTTTCAGGGGATGTGCAACATTCAAACTTCAAACGATTTAAATGAATTGTTAATTAATTATACAGTGAGGAAGTGAATGGGGTGTTTATAGATTTTCAAAGCGCCGTTTGAAGTCCAAGACAAACTCTGGAGACGAGAAACAGCTGATGGAAACCGTCTCTGAACACACAGACGCAGCACGAGGAGATCCTGACTGAAACGTTAACCTTTGACCTCCCATGACCCCCGCCGTGACCCCGTCCTGACCTGACGGTGTGGCGAGTGCACTGACCCCTCCAACCCACACACACACACACACACACACACAACTTCTGATGGTGCCCAGCAGGGATGACCCCCCCCTCCACTGTCCTGCTCGGATAGGATATTCATAGTGCTGTGTGTGTGTGTGTGTGTGTGTGTGTGTGGGAGGGGGTTTGGGGGGGTTGACAGAGACATCAAAGTCATGGGGTATGGACAGTGCAAAGGCACACTCGTCTACTAGCCTGGAACACACACACACACACACACACACACACACACACAACCAGTAAAAAGGACACTGGTAACATAAGACTCACCCCTCTAATCATAATCGTTCACATCATGCAAAAAAACTATTCAACTGCTTGTATATCAAATTGCTGCTGTTATGTAGAACCTTGTCACTGCAATTTAAGTGTTTTAAAAATCACTTTACTTATATTCTAACGTTATTTGATCCTTTTTTGTGGTGAG